>NC_092336.1:129322500-129485000 GCF_046630445.1 Rutidosis leptorrhynchoides
AATTCACAAGAATCCTACAAGCACCAACATCATTCACCGAGGAAATATCAATAAAAAATGAATAATGAAGTATTAATTCATAATTCCATTTAAGTTGAAGAGATAATCCGCTAAGATTACGAAATTTCTAAAGTTTTAGAGATTATTCATTTCTAGTTCCAGCTGAAAATCAAATGAGTTTAATTTAATATTAACTCAGTAAATCTGTATTACATCTGAATAAAATATACATATGTTTTGATAAAGACTGTAATAAAAATTCTCTTGTACAAAGTATTACTTGTGAACTTTTAACGGGTAGGTAACACCGGAGAGATGTATAAATTCACAATTAATATATTACATTCTTCGATTCTGATTCAGCAATCATCAACTATACTCACTACTTTCACAACAATATACATTCTTTCATAGAAATCAAAACAACTATTCTCATCCAAGTTCGATTACACATTCTGATTTTGGCAGATCAGAATCCAAGTCAAGATTTAACAGAGGACATCACTCTTAGATTCCTACATCTTTCATAGCCATACTTTGAATTCAAAACTGTGCTAGAACATCACTTTTATTCATAAAAACATGGAAAGATATTCGAATCATTCAAGATTCACGACGATTGCATCATACGGATATTGACGACGACAACCTACGTTCAAACCCTTCAAAATTCTTGAAAACACCTCAACTAAGGAACAATCGAGAGGATGAACCAATCACACGATATATACGAAGAATATATGCACCTGGGGAACACTTGAAACAGGAGTGAAAGTTTAACACGTATCCGTGTCAGATCCTTTAAGCATTATGATTACCCAAAATAACTTTGCAATCCCTTTTCGAAGTAGCAAATTTTGTCACAGCTCCATCAAGACAATTTTGACTTTTATCCGGAGTAACCTTATTATAACCCTGACATATACGATTACCATTTCTATCATTGCTACCGGGGAACCTTTTATATCCCACCACATTAGCAGTAAACGTACCAGCAACTTCATTACTCATTGGCTTAAGTCTCTCCGAAAAATCACTATACTTATTCATTGAAACCCTATCATGTACTCATCTGCATCTTGTAACGGTAGTTGCCATACCAAAAAGCTTGAATCATTATTCTCGAATTTCGCAGCAATTCTACGCCAACAGTTATATATATATACATATAACGTCTATCTCCTAGACTTACATACTTCGAATGTGAAGTTTCTAAAAAACACTCTAAACTGCGAACTAGTTCTCCGAATTTTGGAAAAATGCTGATAAAGCAGCAAAAATTATAAACGACCTTAACAGTCGAAAGTTTGATGACAAAGAGTAGTGTGTTGAAAAAGTTCAGAAAATAAGAAAAATTTGGTGCTGAAAAACGGTTGAGCAAACCATGAAGGAGGCCGTGGACAAATCACAAAGATGAAATCTACCTTCAAAGAATCCAAATGATTCAGTGTCTGCTGAAATCATTAGCAAACACCTTACTCCTTATTCTAAACCTTCGCAGACAAATTTCCCGCATCATCCTTTGATTCCAGATAGTTTAAAATTCTAAAATATCATCGAATCTTTCAGTAAAAATATCCTCGATATTTCTGAAAATACCATCATGACTAACATTGTCCGAGATTATTTATCTCTTAGCGCTATCTGTATTACATCATAAAGGAAACTATTTAGTTTCTATATTCTATAAACCTTCGAGTTTAAATTATGGATGTTTTTGAAGTATTGTCATGAGTTAGTATAATATAATGACACTTGATCAACGTGATTATATTACAGTAAGTCATGCCGAGTTTCTAATGGAACTTTATGATTCACAGACCATAACGTCATCAGGTGCCATGTTACATAACTCTTTCATTCTATTTAACCTCTAAAAATATCAAGAAAATATTTTTCTTGATGATTCGGTCTTTTTCGTGACTTCTGGTAATTTGACAAGTCAGATCCAGCTATCACAATTTCTTTCTTAGAACGTTAGCTATGTTCATTCGAAACTCCATACCTAAGAATTCTGGACCATTACTTGCGAAAAGAAAACAAAAGCATGAAGCTCCGAAATAGAAATGGAAGAATAACTCGCAGCAAATAGGAAAGAGCATTAACTGTGGATGTCAATGATTATAGAAGGACAGAAGCAGAGACATCGAAATATAAGGGAAGATATAAAGACCAACAACAATCCAGAAATTACAAATCGTGTATATCGATGCGTATAACAATATAAAGACACGGGAGAACTAAAAACACTATAAAACCAAGAGTATAAGAGAAGTGAACAGATTCTTCCGGCGGTAGATGAAAAAGAAGAATGACAGATATGAAAGTTAGGAGTATATCAAGAATTAGAACTGGATGGAGCATATTGAGGAATGCTTTAAAGTATGAATTGATGAAGAAAGGATAGAAGGTGTGAGCTGTGGAAATAAGGAAACGAAGGGAGTGAATTTATAGTGAAATATCCGACAGAGCAATCGAGACAGATAGTCGCATTTAACCAAAGAGGATCCTAATTTCCTTAATTACCGAAGAACCAAATCTTATTACGAAGATTTCCTCTAAATTCCTTGAATTCTGGAAATCAACCGTGACTACGTCATCGGTTAAGACGAACCTGCATTTACTTATTTCACTCTTTTGTGATAACCTCACTCGAACGCTTCACGTAAACGAATTGTTTTATCCATGTTACTCGCTGATGATAAAACTTTAATTTTCAGCTCGTATGCGTCATGAAAACATACTTATTGTCAGCCATAACCATCCTAATCAAATTTCTGGACGAAATTTCTTTAACGGGTAGGTACTGTGATGACCCGAAAAATTTCGACCAAATTTAAACTTGATCTTTATATGATTTCGACACGATAAGCAAAGTCTGTTAAACTGAGCCTCAAATTTTTTTTTTTTAACTATGTACATGGATTCATTCAACCTTTGGCTATTCCCGACGATTCACGAACTAGATATATATTTATATATAAATATAAGTATACATAATAATTTGAAATAATAAGATACAATTTAATTATTAGAATTAAATATATAAAATAATATAGAAGATAATTATGTTGTTATTAGAATAAATCTATAAATATAAATATATGATTCCTATACATAAATATCATTTTATGTATATTGGAATGCAATTAATATTAAATATTCAATATATGTTATTATATAAGTATTAAGTATTACATATCTATTAATATGTAATATTAATATATTAAAACTAGTTACAAGTAAAACAAATGTTTTACAAATATTATTACTATACACTTTATTATTATTACTAATATTAATATTAATACTAGTATTGATGATATTATTATTTCCAATATATAATATATAGATATAAAATTTGATACAGTTAAATTGTTATATTACTAATATTATTGTTATCATTATCAATATCATTATTATAATTAGTAGTAAAATTATAATTTTAGTTATTATTATAATTATTATTACTACTAAAATTTTTTATCATTTTATTTAAAAATATTATTAACCATTATATTTATTACTTTTATCATTATTCTTATGATTACGTGTATTATTTTGATATTATTATTATTATTAATTCTATTAATATTAATAGTATTTTTATTATTAATAATAATATTATCTGTATTATTATTGTTAATATAAAAATTAATCATTAATATTAATTATTTATGAATTACAAAAAGGTACCAAATCAGTCGAATATATCTATCTATTTTATTTTCTATTCTTCTGATTGCTACTTCTGTCCTTCTTGTCTGATTTTCGTTACCAGTCGATCTCAATAAATCAATTCATGTTTCTATATCAATTATTCGATGGCATTATATAAGATATGATTTAATTTGTAAAAAAGAAATAAAAAGAAGATTACAGCTCGTTCTTTTTCTCTATTCTTGATTCATTTTACCAACAACTCAATTTCAAATGAATTTTCAAAATCCAATAATGCAATTCGGTTAGGAATGATCAACTTTAACTATCTGTAAGTTTTCATGTTTCAAATTTTATTTTAAAAGTCAAACTTGTGTTCTTCGATCAAATTAAAGTTTTAGAGGTTATTTTAGTTGAAATTAACGATTCATAAAGTTATCATGAATGATTTATAATCTATTTCCTGTTATAATCATGAGCTAAAAACATCTAGAAATCAAAAATCGATTATTGAGTTGTTTATTCTTTTACGAACAGCAGAAATATTTTTATTTATTTATTTTGTTTTCCTGTTAATTCAAACACCCAAGTAACTCATTTCTGTTTAAATTATAAACCTTTATACCAATTTCAAGTCTTGATGAAACAATTGTGTTACCTCTGTGATTAGAGTCGACATGTTTTGTTGAAGAAGATAGGATAACAGAAATTACAGGGTATATTTAAATTAGTGGAGTTTAATTACAGAAAAACGAAAATGGAAGGATGGTTAAGGGGTTAATGGGTGAGCGAGAGGTCGCGGGTTCGAGCCCGGGTGATGGCATTATTTTTTTGTAAGCTTGTTTTGGAGGTAGTTCCCTTATCAAAAATCTTTATTATTATTATTATTATTATTATTATTATTATTATTATTATTATTATTATTATTATTATTATTATTATTATTGATATTGTTATTATTAATTATTGTTGTTATTATATACTAAGATTAATAATATGATTATTATTATCACTAATATAATTATCATTACTAGTATTATCATTAAATATTACTATTATTACTATGATTATGATATAAGTATTATAGATTTTATTTACAAATATAATTTGGTATGTATGTTAAAGATAATAATAACTAAATTACGATCATAAATTAATTATAAGTATAATTATTATGTATATGTAAATTTAATATAATTACGATAAATATATTATTATTATTATTATTATTATTATTATTATTATTATTATTATTATTATTATTATTATTATTATTATTATTATTATTATTATTAGTATTAACATTATTATTGCAAGTATTATTATTATGATTCCAAAGAGATTAAGCATGTTAATAAGGTAAATGTATAATAAAAGATGATATGATTAAGATTATGAAATTGGATAAAATTATATGAATACATGTAAAAAAATTATGATTATGACTACAAACTAATATTATAAAAAAAACTATAATCATAAGTTTATAAATTAAACACGAAAATAAAAAAATACAACTATAATAAAATAAATAAATTAATTAATTAAACACGAAAATTATGATTATTATGAATATGAATATAAAGGTTTTAATAATACAGTTAAAATATCAAATACAGAAATTTTAGATATAAATATTATTAATAAAATTATGAAAAGGAATTATTAAAACTATTACAATTATTGTTATCATAGTTATTATAATACAACTCAGTATCATTATTATTAATATCATTAATTTTATTAATATCATTATTATCACTTTTATCATTATTATTACCAATATTAATATTATCATAATTATAAATTTCACAAACAAATGGTTTTCATATAAAAATATATTTAATATATATAACTTAACTATATTTATATTTTTTTGGATATATTTAATTAAATAATGAAATATATAAGTTATTAATATAAAAACCATATCAATAATAATAACATGTATATTTGTTCGATTACAAGTATATGTTTTAATATATATATATACTTAATATAGGTTCGTGAATCCGAGGCCAACCTTGCATTGTTCAATGTCGTCATATGTATTTTTACTACGAAATACAGTATTGTGAGTTCATTTACTCCCTTTTACTCTTTACATTTTTGGGACTGAGAATACATGCGCTGTTTTTATAACTGTTTTACGAAATAGACACAAGTACTTGAAACTACATTCTATGTTGAATTATTATACCGGATATCACCCTTTTTAGCTTGGTAGTCTATGAATTTGGGAACAGACCCCCAAATTGACGCGAATCCTGAAGATAGATCTATGGACTTTGACACGTCCCATCCGGGTTACGGATGCTTTAGTACTTCGATTTTATATACAGATGAGTGTACCTGTATATTTGGGGATATTCTATATGCATTTGTTAATATTGGTTACCAGGTGTTCACCATATGAATGATTTTTAATTCGCAGGTTATGCGTACTATTTTGTACTCGGGTTACGTGTACAATTAAATATCTGAAATCTTGTGGTCTATTAAAATTATTGAAATAATTGTTATGATAAACCTATGAACTCACCAACCTTTTGGTTGACACTTTAAAGCATGTTTATTCTCAGGTATGAAAGAAATCTTCCGCGGTGCATTTGCTCATTTTAAGGATATTACTTGGAGTCGATCATCGCAATGGGACCAAATGTTGATGACTTCATCCAGATGGATTAGGACGGGTCTCTACTGTAGTGACCCGAACTTTTCCATGTTTATATATATTAATTGAGATTGATATTTACATGATTAAATTTTTCCAACATGTTAAGCAATCAAACTTGTTAAGACTTGATTAATTGAAATATGTTTCATATAGACAATTGACCATCCAAGTTGACCGGTGATTCACGAACGTTAAAACTTGTAAAAACTATACAATGACATATATATGGTTATATATATAGTTAACATGTTTTTATTATAAGTATGTATCTCATTAGGTATTTTAACAATGAGTTATATACATAAAAATGAGACTATTAATTTAAGAAACTCGAAAACGATATATATAACGATTATCGTTATAACAACGTCTTACTAGGTACATATGAATCATATTAAGATATTGATACACTTGGTTAATTATGTTAAATGATAAGTAAATATATTATTAAGTGTATTAACAATGAAATACATATGTAAAAATAAGACTACTAACTTAATGATTTCGAAACGAGACATATATGTAACGATTATCGTTGTAACGACATTTAACTGTATATACATCATACTAAGATATATTATATATCATAATATCATGATAATATAATAATTTAACATCTCATTTGTTATAATAAACAATGGGTTAACAACATTCAACAAGATCGTTAACCTAAAGGTTTCAAAACAACATTTACATGTAACGACTAACGATGACTTAACGACTCAGTTAAAATGTATATACATGTAGTGTTTTAATATGTATTCATACACTTTTGAAAGACTTCAAGACACTTATCAAAATACTTCTACTTAACAAAAATTCTTACAATTACATCCTCGTTCAGTTTCATCAACAATTCTACTCGTATGCACCTGTATTCGTACTCGTACAATACACAGCTTTTAGATGTATGTACTATTGGTATATACAGTCCAATGATCAGCTCTTAGCAGCCCATGTGAGTCACCTAACACATGTGGGAACCATCATTTGGAAACTAGCATGAAATATCTCATAAAATTACAAAAATATGAGTAATCATTCATGACTTATTTACATGAAAACAAAATTACATATCCTTTATATCTAATCCATACACCAACGACCAAAAACACCTACAAACACTTTCATTCTTCAATTTTCTTCATCTAATTGATCTCTCTCAAGTTCTATCTTCAAGTTCTAAGTGTTCTTCATATATTTTACAAGTTCTAGTTACATAAAATCAAGAATACTTTCAAGTTTGCTAGCTCACTTCCAATCTTGTAAGGTGATCATCCAACCTCAAGAAATCTTTGTTTCTTACAGTAGGTTATCATTCTAATACAAGAACTTCGAGCCATCCAAGGATCCGTTGAAGCTAGATCCATTTTTCTCTTTTCCAGTAGGTTTATCCAAGGAACTTAAGATTGTTATAGGTTCGTGAATCAACCAGTGGCCAAGTCTTACTTCCCGATGAAGTAAAAATCTGTGAAAGTGAGTTATAGTCCCACTTTTAAAATCTAATATTTTTGGGATGAGAATACATGCAGGTTTTATAAATGATTTACAAAATAGACACAAGTACGTGAAACTACATTCTATGGTTGAATTATCGAAATCGAATATGCCCCTTTTTATTAAGTCTGGTAATCTAAGAATTAGGGAACAGACACCCTAATTGACGCGAATCCTAAAGATAGATCTATCGAGCCCAACAAGCCCCATCCAAAGTACCGGATGCTTTAGTACTTCGAAATTTATATCATATCCGAAGGGTGTCCCGGAATGATGGGGATATTCTTATATATGTATCTTGTTAATGTCGGTTACCAGGTGTTCACCATATGAATGACTTTTATCTCTATGTATGGGATGTGTATTGAAATATGAAATCTTGTGGTCTATTATTATGATTTGATATATATAGGTTAAACCTATAACTCACCAACATTTTTGTTGACGTTTTAAGCATGTTTATTCTCAGGTGATTATTAAGAGCTTCCGCTGTCGCATACTTAAATAAGGACGAGATTTGGAGTCCATGTTTGTATGATATTGTGTAAAAACTGCATTCAAGAAACTTATTTTGTTGTAACATATTTGTATTGTAAACCATTATGTAATGGTCGTGTGTAAACAGGATATTTTAGATTATCATTATTTGATAATCTACGTAAAGCTTTTTAAACCTTTATTGATGAAATAAAGGTTATGGTTTGTTTTAAAATGAATGCAGTCTTTGAAAAACGTCTCATATAGAGGTCAAAACCTCGCAACGAAATCAATTAATATGGAACGTTTGTAATCAATAAGAACGGGACATTTCAGTTGGTATCCAAGCGTTGGTCTTAGAGAACCAGAATTTTGCATTAGTGTGTCTTATCGAGTTTGTTAGGATGCATTAGTGAGTCTGGACTTCGACCGTGTTTACTTGAAAAATGATTGCTTAACAAATTTTGTTGGAAACTATATATTTTTAACATGTGAATATTATGTGATATATTAGTCTCTTAACGCGTTTGATATTATGTGATAGATGTCTATATCTAGAACAAGTCCCATTGACTCACTAATAATAATGAAGAGTCAAATGTAAATTGGAATGATTCGTGGACTGATTCACAAGTTCCCGAAGAGGAACCGGGAGAAGAGTTGAAACCGGAAGAAGAATCAGAACCGGAAGAAGAATCGGAACCGGTGGGGGAAATAATAAAACGGTTAAGTAAAAGAAAATCCTCAACCAACCGACCAAGGTTAATTATGGTCAATGGTGTTTCCACCAAGGAAGCAAAATATTGGGAGGATTACCAATTCTCCGATGAATCGGATTCCGACGAGAATTCCGATGATGTTATAGAAATTACCCCAACCGAATTTAAAAAGGCAAAAGAAAATAATAAGGGAAAGGGCATAAAAATAGAGAAATCTAATTCCAACCCCGATGAACTTTATATGTATCGTCAACCCCCGAAGTCCTTAAGTTGTAACAATGACCCGGGAACCTCTAAACCACCAGGTTTTTCTAAACCGTTGTGGAAAACGACAGTTAGTATTAGGGGAACATCATATATCCCTAGAAACTTGGCAAAACGAACCAAAACCGAAGAAGAAGAAACGAGCGAGTCGGAATAAGATAGTTGTATTCGTGTGGTGTAATATATGTAATATAGTGTGCTTATGCTTTATGATATATGTAAAAATTGCTTGTATTAATAAGTATTTTTTTATGAATCTAACTCTTGTCTATTTTACAGTTTAAAAACACAAAATGGATAGACAACCCAATATTTTAAGAGACCTACCCGGAGACATGATTGATGAAATCTTGTCTAGAGTCGGTCAGAATTCCTCGGCACAACTATTTAAGGCGAGATCAGTTTGTAAGACATTCGAAGAACGTTCCAAGAATGTCTTGGTTTATAAGAGACTTTCGTTTGAAAGATGGGGGATATCACATTAGGAAACCCATAAGTTACGATGTGTTTACTTTGACGCATATATTGCGGGGAACCCAAATGCTATTTTACGCAAAGGGTTAAGAAATTATTTTGACTCAATATATCCGAATATTAGACTTCGTGATTTAGAAAAAGCGGCTAACATGCAACATAAAGAAGCATGTTATGCTTACGGATTAGTAATGTTCGCTTCTCACCAAAGTGAGAACAAGAACATTGGGCTACAACTATTAAACAAAACGTTTCCACAAGTGACGGAGTCGGTAATTGGGGTAAGAAATGAGGTTTTTAGATTGTTACGGGACTGTTGGACATTACGTAACCCTCATCCTTTTGACGACGTTACAACACGCTGTCTTATCAACGGCCATAACGGTTATGTTCCACAAGACCAAGGATGGGAAGTAATCCTAGTAAAACCAGAATGCATGACTTGTTTCTGGACGTATGAATTACGTGTCTTTATTGCCTTTGCTGAACGACTTGTGTACTAGCTAGAATTATCTTCACAACTATCTTGTATCAAAGTTATTGTGTGCTATATTTCATGCTTTATGTAAAATAAGCGGTATTGTAAGTTTGTAAAATATTGTATAAAAGTTTGAACGCGAAATATTATTATAATCAGTTTTTCATATAGAATTGTAGTAGTTGAATTGTATATTAGCTACTAAGTATGAACTTAACGGGTAGGTACTACCCGAATTTAAACTTATAAAACGCTAATATGAAGAAAAAGCTTTTATAAATGAGTTCATATTATGCTACGAAATACTATTAACTACTCTTAATATTATGTATGATTAACTTGTTCCATTTGACTATTTTGAAGGAAATGGCACCGACTACTCGACACACCGTGAATATGAATGAAGAGGAATTCCGTACTTTTCTAGCTTCAAACATAGCCGCAGTACAGGCTGCGCTACATACCAACAATAACCTTGGATCTAGCAGTACAGGAAATTGTGTAGGATGCACCTACAAAGAATTCACTGCCTGCAAACCTTTGGAATTTGATGGAACCGAAGGACCGATCGGATTGAAACGGTGGACCGAGAAGGTCGAATCGGTGTTTGCCATAAGTAAGTGTACTGAAGAGGACAAAGTGAAGTACGCTACGCATACCTTCACAGGTTCTGCGTTAACATGGTGGAATACCTATCTAGAGCAAGTGGGACAAGACGATGCGTACGCACTACCGTGGTCAGCATTCAAGCATTTGATGAACGAGAAGTACCGTCCCAGAACCGAGGTCAATAAGCTCAAGACAGAACTTAGAGGGTTACGAACCCAAGGATTTGATATTACCACGTATGAAAGACGATTCACAGAATTGTGCCTATTGTGTCCGGGAGCATTCGAAGATGAGGAAGAGAAGATCGACGCGTTTGTGAAAGGATTACCGGAAAGAATCCAAGAAGATATAAGTTCACACGAGCCCGCCTCTATACAACAGGCATGTAGAATGGCTCACAAACTAGTGAACCAGATTGAAGAAAGAATTAAAGAACAGACTGCTGAAGAGGCCAATGTGAAGCAAGTCAAAAGAAAGTGGGAGGAAAACGGTGATAAGAATCACCAATACAACAACAACAGCAATTACAACAATAATCGCAACAATTATCCCAACAATCGCAACATCAATCGCAACTACAACAAACGGCCCAACAACAACAACAACAACAACAACAACAACAACAACAACAACAACAACAACAACAACAACAACAACAACAACAACAACAACAACAACAACAACAACTACAACAACTACAACAATCATCCTAACAACAATAATAACCACAACAACAACAACAATCAGAAGCAGCTATGCCAAAGGTGTGAAAAGTATCACTCGGGGTTCTGCACCAAATTTTGCAACAAGTGTAAAAGAAATGGTCATAGCGCGGCGAAGTGTGAGGTCTACGGACCAGGGGTTAATTGAACGAAAGGAACAAATGGTGTCGGAACGAGTAATGGCGGAGCAAGTAGTGTCGGAGCAAGTTATGCCAATGTAGTTTGTTATAAATGTAGAAAACCGGGCCACATTATTAGAAATTGCCCGAACCAGGAGAACACGAATGGACAAGGCCGCGGAAGAGTTTTCAATATTAATGCGGCAGAGGCACAGGAAGACCCGGAGCTTGTTACGGGTACGTTTCTTATTGACAATAAATCTGCTTATGTTTTATTTGATTCGGGTGCGGATAGAAGCTATATGAGTAGAGATTTTTGTGCTAAATTAAGTTGTCCATTGACGCCTTTGGATAGTAAATTTTTACTCGAATTAGCAAATGGTAAATTAATTTCAGCAGATAATATATGTCGGAATCGAGAAATTAAACTGGTTAGCGAAACATTTAAGATTGATTTGATACCAGTAGAGTTAGGGAGTTTTGATGTGATAATCGGTATGGACTGGTTGAAAGAAGTGAAAGCAGAGATCGTCTGTTACAAAAATGCAATTTGCATTATACGAGAAAAAGGAAAACCCTTAATGGTGTACGGAGAAAAGGGCAACACGAAGCTACATCTTATTAGTAATTTGAAGGCACAAAAACTAATAAGAAAAGGTTGCTATGCTGTTCTAGCACACGTCGAGAAAGTACAAACTGAAGAAAAGAGCATCAATGATGTTCCCATTGCAAAAGAATTTCCCGATGTATTTCCGAAAGAATTACCGGGATTACCCCCACATCGATCCGTTGAATTTCAAATAGATCTTGTACCAGGAGCTGCACCAATAGCTCGTGCTCCTTACAGACTCGCACTCAGCAAGATGAAAGAACTGCAAAGCCAATTACAAGAACTTTTAGAGCGTGGTTTCATTCGACCAAGCACATCACCGTGGGGAGCTCCTGTTTTGTTTGTCAAGAAGAAAGATGGTACATTCAGGTTGTGTATCGACTACCGAGAGTTGAACAAACTTACCATCAAGAATCGCTACCCACTACCGAGAATCGACGACTTATTTGATCAACTACAAGGCTCGTCTGTTTATTCAAAGATTGACTTACGTTCCGGGTATCATCAAATGCGGGTGAAAGAAGATGATATTCCAAAGACTGCTTTCAGAACACGTTACGGTCATTACGAGTTTATGGTCATGCCGTTTAGTTTAACTAATGCACCAGCAGTGTTCATGGATCTTATGAACCGAGTGTGTGGACCATACCTTGACAAGTTTGTCATTGTTTTCATTGATGACATACTTATTTACTCAAAGAATGACCAAGAACACGGTGAACATTTGAGAAAGGTGTTAGAAGTATTGAGGAAGGAAGAATTGTACGCTAAGTTTTCAAAGTGTGCATTTTGGTTGGAAGAAGTTCAATTCCTAGGTCACATAGTGAACAAAGAAGGTATTAAGGTGGATCCGGCAAAGATAGAAACTGTTGAAAATTGGGAAACCCCGAAAACTCCGAAACACATACGCCAATTTTTAGGACTAGCTGGTTACTACAGAAGGTTCATCCAAGACTTTTCCAGAATAGCAAAACCCTTGACTGCATTAACGCATAAAGGGAAGAAATTTGAATGGAATGATGAACAAGAGAAAGCGTTTCAGTTATTGAAGAAAAAGCTAACTACGGCACCTATATTGTCATTGCCTGAAGGGAATGATGATTTTATGATTTATTGTGACGCATCAAAGCAAGGTCTCGGTTGTGTATTAATGCAACGAACGAAGGTGATTGCTTATGCGTCTAGACAATTGAAGATTCACGAACAAAATTATACGACGCATGATTTGGAATTAGGCGTGGTTGTTTTTGCATTAAAGACTTGGAGGCACTACTTATATGGGGTCAAAAGTATTATATATACCGACCACAAAAGTCTTCAACACATATTTAATCAGAAACAACTGAATATGAGGCAGCGTAGGTGGATCGAATTATTGAATGATTACGACTTTGAGATTCGTTACCACCCGGGGAAGGCAAATGTGGTAGCCGATGCCTTGAGCAGGAAGGACAGAGAACCCATTCGAGTAAAATCTATGAATATAATGATTCATAATAACCTTACTACTCAAATAAAGGAGGCGCAACAAGGAGTTTTAAAAGAGGGAAATTTAAAGGATGAAATACCCAAAGGATCGGAGAAGCATCTTAATATTCAGGAAGACGGAACCCGGTATAGGGCTGAAAGGATTTGGGTACCAAAATTTGGAGATATGAGAGAAATGGTACTTAGAGAAGCTCATAAAACCAGATACTCAATACATCCTGGAATGGGGAAGATGTACAAGGATCTCAAGAAACATTTTTGGTGGCCGGGTATGAAAGCCGATGTTGCTAAATACGTAGGAGAATGTTTGACGTGTTCTAAGGTCAAAGCTGAGCATCAGAAACCATCAAGTCTACTTCAACAACCCGAAATCCCGGAATGGAAATGGGAAAACATTACCATGGATTTCATCACTAAATTGCCAAGGACTGCAAGTGGTTTTGATACTATTTGTGTAATAGTTGATCGTCTCACCAAATCAGCACACTTCCTGCCAATAAGAGAAGATGACAAGATGGAGAAGTTAGCACGACTGTATTTGAAGGAAGTCGTCTCCAGACATGGAATACCAATCTCTATTATCTCTTATAGGGATGACAGATTTATTTCAAGATTCTGGCAGACATTACAGCAAGCATTAGGAACTCGTCTAGACATGAGTACTGCCTATCATCCACAAACTAATGGGCAGAGCGAAAGGACGATACAAACGCTTGAAGATATGCTACGAGCATGTGTTATTGATTTCGGAAACAGTTGGGATCGACATCTACCGTTAGCAGAATTTTCCTACAACAACAGCTACCATTCAAGCATTGAGATGGCGCCGTTTGAAGCACTTTATGGTAGAAAGTGCAGGTCTCTGATTTGTTGGAGTGAAGTGGGGGATAGACAGATTACGGGTCCGGAGATTATACAAGAAACTACCGAGAAGATCATCCAAATTCAACAACGGTTGAAAACCGCCCAAAGTCGACAAAAGAGCTACGCTGACATTAAAAGAAAAGATATAGAATTTGAAATTGGAGAGATGGTCATGCTTAAAGTTGCACCTTGGAAAGGCGTTGTTCGATTTGGTAAACGAGGGAAATTAAATCCAAGGTATATTGGACCATTCAAGATTATTGATCGTGTCGGACCAGTAGCTTACCGACTTGAGTTACCTCAACAACTCGCGGCTGTACATAACACTTTCCACGTCTCGAATTTGAAGAAATGTTTTGCTAAAGAAGATCTCACTATTCCGTTAGATGAAATCCAAATCAACGAAAAACTTCAATTCATCGAAGAACCCGTCGAAATAATGGATCGTGAGGTTAAAAGACTTAAGCAAAACAAGATACCAATTGTTAAGGTTCGATGGAATGCTCGTAGAGGACCCGAGTTCACCTGGGAGCGTGAAGATCAGATGAAGAAGAAATACCCGCATCTATTTCCAGAAGATTCGTCAACAGCTTAAAATTTCGGGACGAAATTTATTTAACGGGTAGGTACTGTAGTGACCCGAACTTTTCCATGTTTATATATATTAATTGAGATTGATATTTACATGATTAAATTTTTCCAACATGTTAAGCAATTAAACTTTTTAAGACTTGATTAATTGAAATATGTTTCATATAGACAATTGACCACCCAAGTTGACCGGTGATTCACGAACGTTAAAACTTGTAAAAACTATACAATGACATATATATGGTTATATATATAGTTAACATGTTTTTATTATAAGTATGTATCTCATTAGGTATTTTAACAATGAGTTATATACATAAAAATGAGACTATTAATTTAAGAAACTCGAAAACGATATATATAACGATTATCGTTATAACAACGTCTTACTAGGTACATATGAATCATATTAAGATATTGATACACTTGGTTAATTATGTTAAATGATAAGTAAATATATTATTAAGTGTATTAACAATGAAATACATATGTAAAAATAAGACTACTAACTTAATGATTTCGAAACGAGACATATATGTAACGATTATCGTTGTAATGACATTTAACTGTATATACATCATACTAAGATATATTATATATCATAATATCATGATAATATAATAATTTAACATCTCATTTGTTATAATAAACAATGGGTTAACAACATTCAACAAGATCGTTAACCTAAAGGTTTCAAAACAACATTTACATGTAACGACTAACGATGACTTAACGACTCAGTTAAAATGTATATACATGTAGTGTTTTAATATGTATTCATACACTTTTGAAAGACTTCAAGACACTTATCAAAATACTTCTACTTAACAAAAATTCTTACAATTACATCCTCGTTCAGTTTCATCAACAATTCTACTCGTATGCACCTGTATTCGTACTTGTACAATACACAGCTTTTAGATGTATGTACTATTGGTATATACACTCCAATGATCAGCTCTTAGCAGCCCATGTGAGTCACCTAACACATGTGGGAACCATCATTTGGAAACTAGCATGAAATATCTCATAAAATTACAAAAATATGAGTAATCATTCATGACTTATTTACATGAAAACAAAATTACATATCCTTTATATCTAATCCATACACCAACGACCAAAAACACCTACAAACACTTTCATTCTTCAATTTTCTTCATCTAATTGATCTCTCTCAAGTTCTATCTTCAAGTTCTAAGTGTTCTTCATATATTTTACAAGTTCTAGTTACATAAAATCAAGAATACTTTCAAGTTTGCTAGCTCACTTCCAATCTTGTAAGGTGATCATCCAACCTCAAGAAATCTTTGTTTCTTACAGTAGGTTATCATTCTAATACAAGAACTTCGAGCCATCCAAGGATCCGTTGAAGCTAGATCCATTTTTCTCTTTTCCAGTAGTTTTATCCAAGGAACTTAAGATTGTTATAGGTTCGTGAATCAACCAGTGGCCAAGTCTTACTTCCCGACGAAGTAAAAATCTGTGAAAGTGAGTTATAGTCCCACTTTTAAAATCTAATATTTTTGGGATGAGAATACATGCAGGTTTTATAAATGATTTACAAAATAGACACAAGTACGTGAAACTACATTCTATGGTTGAATTATCGAAATCGAATATGCCCCTTTTTATTAAGTCTGGTAATCTAAGAATTAGGGAACAGACACCCTAATTGACGCGAATCCTAAAGATAGATCTATCGGGCCCAACAAGCCCCATCCAAAGTACCGGATGCTTTAGTACTTCGAAATTTATATCATATCCGAAGGGTGTCCCGGAATGATGGGGATATTCTTATATATGCATCTTGTTAATGTCGGTTACCAGGTGTTCACCATATGAATGACTTTTATCTCTATGTATGGGATGTGTATTGAAATATGAAATCTTGTGGTCTATTATTATGATTTGATATATATAGGTTAAACCTATAACTCACCAACATTTTTGTTGACGTTTTAAGCATGTTTATTCTCAGGTGATTATTAAGAGCTTCCGCTGTCGCATACTTAAATAAGGACGAGATTTGGAGTCCATGTTTGTATGATATTGTGTAAAAACTGCATTCAAGAAACTTATTTTGTTGTAACATATTTGTATTGTAAACCATTATGTAATGGTCGTGTGTAAACAGGATATTTTAGATTATCATTATTTGATAATCTACGTAAAGCTTTTTAAACCTTTATTGATGAAATAAAGGTTATGGTTTGTTTTAAAATGAATGCAGTCTTTGAAAAACGTCTCATATAGAGGTCAAAACCTCGCAACGAAATCAATTAATATGGAACGTTTTTAATCAATAAGAACGGGACATTTCATCTACAGTTCGTGCAGTAATTAATAAGTAAAATTGATCAGTTCGTCTACAGAGAGCAGTTCGCCAATATAATCAACTTACATCTAGGTCTAAAGTTTGTCTGCTACAATTGACATGAATTGGAGGATCTAAACTAAATTGAAAGAGCTCAACAAAACTTAGCCCACACTGATTCTCTCCCGGTTCAAGTCACCATAATAGCTCGGGTTAATGAGCCATTGGTGGAAATCGAAATGAATCTTTTTCGCTATTTTTGATAACCATTCGAAACTCTTGAGTTGAATCTCAACGATTAAATCCGGGCTCAGCCACATTTTGTTTTGAAAAACATGTTGATTTTGGTATTTCCAAATCGAATAGCCTCATACCCACTTCGTCGTTTGTAAGAGCTTATATTCGTCACTCTAACCCGAAACAATCAGATAAATATTGAAGATATTTGAGATGTCAATATGGCCATTATAGTTTAAAACCACCATTTGTAAATTTCATTCCAAACATCACTTGCAAGTTTACATTCATTGAGGATATGAGAAACCGTTTCAATAGCCTCGTCTCATATTGGATAACAGACCCAGTGAAGATCTATGCCACACTTGAATCCTATTACGTAATGTCCTCCAAACGAAGATAGCTACAGTTTGAGGTAGAAAATTGTTCCTCATAGTACCATTAATATATGTGCTATTTAGGAACATATTATCATCCAACATACCCGACATCGTTTTGGTTTTAATTGTAAAAGTTTGTGAAAGCTACTGTATTTATACTCCCAACTAAATTTTTTAGCTCACCCTTGCTTCGGCATGTCATAACTCAACTCCATGCCCAGTTGAATTCCCAAGTTGAACCATTCCAGATGACCCGATCACTTATTAAGCATTTTCTTGTCCGCTTCCAACCTGTAAATCCTTAGGAAATTTTTCTTTGAAACGTTGATTACCATTCCATAATTCATTCCAAAAAGTGTTTCGTTTCCCTTGCCAATGATTTTTCGAAGGACAAAGGAACTCAATACCAAACTTTCTCGTATCGTTACTAACTTTTTGAATTGAAGACCAAAGGGTGTTTTGAATACTGCATGAATTATGTGCAATGAATCCCAACCCTCCATCTCTCCTGTTAATACTTTTGATTATTTTGACCCAAAAAGGCTCCTTTTCAGTTGAAAATCGCCACCACCATTTTCCGATCAAAGCTCAATTTTTGATTTAAGAGAACCAATATTTAACCCCCCTTGTTATAAGATAGTATGTTCTCATCCCACTTTACCCAAGACATTTTAGAGTTGTCTCCCGACCCGCCACAAAAAAACTTACGACGTAATCCCTCGAGAATATATATGACGCAAGACGGAGCACGAAAGATGGAGAAGAAGTACAAACTTAGGCTAGAGAGAACCGATTTGATGAGATTTAATCTTCCCTTGAATGACAACGATTTAGCCCTCTATTCCGAGAAACGTTTTTGGAATTTCTTTATGACCGGAGCACACTCCTTCTCTTTGTTCATCCTGGACCCAACCGTTAAATCCTTATAATCAAAAGGCAGTTTGCCTTCCTTGTAACCGAATTGAGATGTTGCCATTTTTACTTCATCTGCAGTTGTACCAATGCCGTAGATGCTGCTTTTCGAAAAGTTTATTTTTAGTCCTGCAATCTCTTCAAAAGTCTTTAGTATCTTTGTGACACTTTTTAAGTTTTGTTTACACCATTTGCCTATACAAATAGAGTCGTCCACGTATTTCAAATGTGTAAGCGAGATCATGTCATTACCAATGTTAACCCTTGAAAAAACACCACTACTTGCGGCTCTTTTCATAAGTACGTTTAATCCTTCACCGGCTAATATGATGAAGAAAGGGGACAACGGGTCGCCTTTTCGTACTCCTTTTCCAATGTTGAACTCTTTTGTTGGTGAATCGTTCACCAAAACCGAAATACTCGTTGATTTGAGACAAACATCAATCCACCTTCTCCACTTGGACTCGAAACCCAGACACGTCATAACATCATCTAGGAAGCTCCATTTGACACTATTAAAAGCTTTCGAAAAATCAACTTTAAGAATGAAGCTTTTTGACCTGATTCTTTTCAGGAACTCAACTGGCTCGTTTAAAACCAAGACCCCATCAAGAATCGGCCTACCTTGCAAAAAAGCGATTTGTTCAATACCAAGTTACCAACTAGGTTTGGAGCAACCTTACGTAATCCATTAGATAACACATTTGCAATTATTCTATAATAACTACCAATTAAGCGTATCGGTCGATAGTCATCCAATTCAATCGGATCCAAGATAAAATCACTTTTGTGATGATTGTAATTTGTAAGTCTTGGGTGATACGTAGTATATAACGAGTAAAAAGATCCGCGCTTCGCTGCGGAGTATTTTTTTGGTTAATGTTTCGTTAATTAAAAGTTTAAAACAAAATGGTTAACGATCGGACAATTAAACGGTAAAAAAAACTATGGAATAAAAAAATGAAGGGAAAAAAGAAGTAAAAAAAAGTTATAAAAGAAATAACTTCGTTGCGGGGTATTTTTTTTCCGGTTAAGGGTTGGTTAATTTTATATTGTAAAAAAAATTTGTTAATCGTCAGTTGACTAAAAGCTTTAAAAATGAAAGAAAAAAGTAATGAAAAGAAAAAGTTTTAACGGTCGAATCAACCCGGTACTATTCACAATCTCATAAGGATTACTATTAGTAGTTTTTTAAATCTCATAAGGATTAGTATTAGTAGTTTTTTAAGATGGGTCGGATCGACCCGGTACTATTCACAATCTCATGAGGATTAGTGTTAGTTGGGTCGGCCCGACCCGGTGCTGTTTACAATCTCATGAGGATTAGACCCAACCGGGTCAGATCGACCCGGTACTATTCACAGTTTCATGAGGATTAGTGTTAGTTGGGTCGGCCCGACCTGGTACTGTTCACAATCTCATGAGGATTAGTATTAGTATTTTTTTTATTTTTTTTTATTTTTGGGTGACTCAGGAACCCCCTACGAACGAATTCTTTGGACTCCCCCGCAGAGGGTAAACCTGGGGGAACGAGCCCGCTGAGCGCCAGACCCGCTACCGGGTGAATTGCCTTCACAAGGCACCCCTAGATAATAATAAAGGTTCTTTTTGCTTTTTGCTAAAAAAAGAGTTCGTAATTTCGGTTGCTTCGTAGATAAAATTTGGAGCAAACTATTAACTAGTACCTCTAGGTTTGATATATTTCTCTGTTTTATAAAATCAAGGTTGCATGGAATATCACTGTACTAAAGAAAAATATTTACTGTAGCAGATAAAGACATAGATAGAAGCACCACTGGCGCATAAAAAAACAAAGTACCAAATTCATGATAAAAAAAAATGATAAAAAAAAATTAACGGATAGAATACCATAAACTTTAATAATTTTTTTTTTTTTTTTTTGAAATGCAAACTCACACACACCATTAACACGAATATTTACAACCACGAATATGTCTCAAATGGGACTTGAACCCTCAACCTCTTGATTGGAGGGTCACTTCGATATCGCTGGGCCAAATGCCCTTTGGTATAAACTTTATTAAACTTTAATAATTTAATCACGGAGAAATGGTTGAGTAGTTATGTCTTATCCTTCTAAAGTGAAGATCATGAATTCAAATAATAAAAACTCAAAAAATTAATCTTCATTGTACTTTCATTCACCAAGAATAACTCTGCTTTCATTCACCAAGAATAACTCTGAACTGCTTACAAAACGAATAGTTACAATAATATAAATAAAAAGTTAACATTGTCACAAAATAAAATAGATATAGTCTATAACAAATATTTCTAAAACTTAAACAAACAATAAAATGTCATAATCTTCTATATAGAAATATCATTGAATTTACCTGATATTTAATCACAATATTAGAAAATAAATTTATATTTATATTTATTATTATTATTATTAGTATAGTATTTATATTTATATATTTAAATATTTATAAAAAAATTAACAAAAACAAGATCCACCTCGAACACACACCAATTCTTCTTCTACTTCTCTCTCTCTCATCAAAGTTCGAATCTTTTTAAGATTGAGACATTATTAGAAACAAATAAACACTCTGATCCATCATCATCATCATCATCAAGAATCAATCTTTCTTTATACACATGTAAAATTCATTCTTAAATATTTGTCAATCAATCATTCCATCATTCCCAGAAACAAAACCATGCGAGAAATTGATGATGGTACTGAATCAAATTGGTTTTCAAAATGGGAAGATGAACTCCCATCACCACAAGACCTTACCCCTTTATCTCAAACCCTAATCACCCCTCATCTTGCTATTGCTTTTAACATTCATAATCCAAATATTAACAACCATAATAATCATAACAACCAACTGCAACATAACAACCAACAACCACCTGTTTCAAATTCAAGTGAATTTGTTGATTCACCTGAACTTATTACAACAGGTGGTGGTGGTGGTGATGAACCAGCAAGAACCTTAAAAAGGCCAAGACTTGTGTGGACCCCACAACTTCATAAAAGGTTTGTTGATGCTGTTGCTCATTTAGGTATTAAAAGTGCTGTTCCTAAAACTATTATGCAACTTATGAGTGTTGATGGCTTAACTAGAGAGAATGTAGCTAGTCATCTGCAAAAATACAGACTTTATTTAAAAAGAATGCAGGGTCTTTCTTCCGGTTCCGGTTCGGGTTCTGGGTCGGGTTCTGATCCGGCTAGTGATCGTTTATTCGCTAGTTCTCCGGTTCCTGCACATTTTTTGCATCAGGGTCGGGCCGGTCCGGATCACTATTTACCATATGTACCAGTTCCGGCTCAGCATATGGTTGCAGTGGCTGGTGTAGGACATCATCATGGGCAGTTGCAGCCTAGGTATGGGCAAATTGGTCATTTTGGGTCACCGAGAAACGGGCAGTTTGAGCATCCGTTTTTGGGCAGGCAGAATCAACAGCAACAGCAAGGGATTCATAGGATAGGGACACATGTGAATAATAACAATTCTGGGATGTCTTATGTTGATGATCTTGAATCTGCAAATGGAAGAAAGGTTTTGACTTTGTTTCCAACTGGAGATAATTGATTTTTGGGTAATTCACTTGATAAAAATTATTACTTTTTTTTTTTTTTTTTTAATTTTAATATTAGGCTTAATCTTCATGATTATGATTCAAGTTGTGAACTTTGGTATTGTTTATAGATTTATTATAAAATTGGAGAAACTTGTACTTGTATGTATGTCAGATTCTTGAAGTTGAAATAATCACTTTTAAAGTAATACTTGGTACTGTACTAGAAATGAAAAAAAAAAATAAGACTGTCTGAAAGTTCTTGATAAAGAATGGTAAATAAGTTATACGGAGTATTATCTATTCATTTCATGTTAATAAGTAAATAAGTAATTATTTACTCCAAAATTTATATATTATGATGATTGTGATCTGCATAATCTTAAGCAGGTAATTTGCATTTTCTGTTGCTTTCTAAAAATTAGATGCTAAAGATTGATTAATCAGTTCGTGTTGTATTAAATCGGGAATTATTGATGACAGGGGTGATGGTGAAGGCAAATGCTGATATGTCGAGCTCGAGCAATGGTAAATTTCATATTTCATTTCATATTAAATTATGATTATGATAAAACAACAAATTTGGAGCAAAAAAGAATCAGTGTGAATGTTCACATGTACTAAAAAACTGAGCGCGTATCGGCAATGGTAAATTTCATACAGTACTAAATTGCTTGGTAAATTATGTTTTTTATTTTGTAACTTTTTTACCTTTTTATTACTCCGTATGTAGTTTTAGATGTGTAGAGAGTAAGATCAGTTCTTGTTTGTTGTAAATTTTGGGTTTCTGATAAAACCTCAAATTTGTTATATTGTTGGATCATTTCAAGAGATAATAACATTATTTTAGCTCTATAAGCTCCAAATTTATGATCTATGTCTCATATATATAACTACATTTACATTGCTTTTATACCATAATTCATTTAAACTTCATCCAGTATTCAAATACTTTTCATAAAGTGGGAACTTACATGAGAGCATTCGACGTTGATATCACCGTTAAAAAAAGATACAAGCTTCTTTATATGTTGACAGATACTTTGTTGCAGGGATAATAATTGGTAAAGTTGCAATTATTTTATTTAAGTTGTGACATATTATCATGAAATAGTTGCATTTTGAGTACCATATCTGTTTCTTGCAGAAGTGTTTAAGCAATCAATTTGATGTTTTCATAATATTAAGAACACTAATCTGGGATTTAATATCCCTACCTAAATCATGTTTATTTGGTCTTAAGGACTTAAAAGACTTTAAGTAGCAATGGCTCTTGCAGATGCATATTAACATGCTGTGTCTGTTAAGAAGCTTCGATCTCGTCAATTTAATTATCACCAGGTAGAAATATATTCATAACATACAAGGTATAATTGTCTGCGCAACATTATTATTAAGACATAGTCTCTGGGCGTGTAGCCTGGATGGTTAAGGGCATTGGGCTTATGCAATAAAAAATGCTCCGGGTTAAAATCAGGAAGTTCGATTTACCTCTCATGTCTTGAGCATTTGACTGTCTGATGTGGACCGGTTAAACCGGTTTAAGATTTCTGGGACAAAACCTTTGGCAATAATCACAAATCATAAAAAAAAAATAGGCATATATGATACTGCATCATATAGGTTGTATGTTCTGAATGTAGTATATATCAAGGCTTATTTATTAGATTAAAAAACTTGGTAGATTCTGATTGAATAGCATATATGGATAATATACTCTTAGTGTACGCAAGCCATCAAAAATACTATCTGGCTGTTTCTATCCCTTGACCACCTCAAGATTTGAACCTAAGACCTTTTGCAAGGATATCAGCCCCAACCCCGGCTGTTATCCATATGTTATTATGGATAATAACATACGGAGTATTTATGAATTTAAGTATTTAACACAGTCCCCGGTTACTATTTTTAAGACTTTTCTAACATGCTCTTATTGCGATGGGGTATTAAGCAGCTGCAGTATAGTACAAGGGACCAATCTATAACTATTCCATATGTATATATCTATAAACTTTTAACACATAATTCAATATTATCTCAGTGGTAGTTATACGTTCATTCAGTCGACAAAAAGAAGGTAATATTCATCTTTTCTTCGTGTAATTTCTTAGCTTTGTTCGAATGTGTAAATTTTGAGCAATATTTTTTCCTTTATGGGATATTATTAAGACTTTTATGCATTAATTTTTAAGAATTTGCTAACGACACCCTTAAGTGATGTCATTAAGATGCATAAAAAACTTGTAAATGACGGTTATGTTTGACTTTAATGTGACAGTTATTGAATTATACAAGTGTTTTATACACCTTAATGACAGCCCTAAAGATTGTCGTTAGCATTTTATTAATTTTTAATATTGTTTAATTTCTGAATTTTTTTATGTGATTTATGAAATTTCTAGTTTTGTCCGTGATAAATAGTTTTGTGGTAAATTTTGATATTTTTTTGCAAAATGTTGCAACTAATATTAGGTTTTCTAATGATTTTATGAATTTTTCATTCGGATATTTGGTAGTCATTCTCAATGTCTATAAATGTTGGGACTTCGCATCCATTACAAAACCCATAGTTAGGTTTTATAAGAATGTAATTATAATAATATCAATATCGATATCATCAATATCAATATCAATAAAATACATAAATAACTTTACCTAGATGCAGAAATCTTTACTAAAAATGGTAAAACGGAAATAATATTTTAGATAGTAGTACTAGTGTATCAAACAGTTTTTATCGAGTGCCACAAGTAACAAGGTAGTTAGTTTACTAGTACGAAACAAAATCCATGTTCCAATTCAATGTGGTCGATTTTCAGCTCCAACTCGAGCCTAATGGTTTTGGGAGTAATCAAAACTAAAGGGTTGCTGACAGAATAGTGTCTGCTAATCCATTATTAAATCATCACCACATATCACAATTATATACTCCCTCTATAGAGATAGTTTATAAGTGCGAGCTTCCTTGTTTCTGTCCGTGTTTTTTTAATCTGTTGAGGGCGTTTTTCTTTGAAAAACGACCTCAGTTCTATTTGAGTTTTCGTTATTTTCGGCCAAAAAAAAATATACTCCCACTATCATATTAATAGTCCAAAAAAAACACACAGTTTAATAAATTTTATCATATCAATGTACTTTTTCTTTACTTAAACTCTAAAATTAGACTATTAATTAGAAACGATCCAAAATAATATGTACTTATACTTTTCTCTTTATTTAACTCTAAAATTAGACTATTAATTTGAAATAGCCCAAAATAGTATAGTAGATTATCAATGAGACAGAGGAAAAATAATTTTATGGATTTTGCATTTGGATATCTGGTAGTCATTCTCAACATCTTTAGGTCCCGTTTGACTCACGGAATTCAATGGGATTCCGGCGGAATTGGAATTGAATTTAGGCACGACGCATGTCTAGATTCCATTCCAATTCCGCCGGAATCCCATTGGATTCCTTGAGCCAAACGGGGCAATAGATGTTAACGTCCATGTGTTGGAATATTGATAGTGACATGACTTCCCATTAGGGGTTCAACCCCCATAAACTGCAAAATATTTCCCTTGAAACTACCTGCCCATTTGATGGGCCTTGAAGGTCTCGAACGTCTTGCGTTCAAGCCTCGGCCGAGGGGTTGTACCACACACAATGTCCATACGAATTTGCAGTGAGACGGTAGTGAGAAATGATCAGGGGTTCCGACATCGTGCGGACCCGCAAGTAACTCCTAATCGCCGTTCAAAAACACATCTATAAATGTTGATATTGCATCCAATAGAAAAACACATAGTTTGGTTGTAAAATATAATTATAATCAAAATCCATAAATAACTTTACCTATATGCAAAAAATCTTTAATAAAATAAATGGTAAAACATAAATAAGATTTGAAGAGTTCCATAAGTAACAAAAAGGTAGTTTCCTACTACCAAACAAAACCAATGTTCCAAATCAACGAGGTCGATCTTTCTCCTCCAACTCGAGCCTAATGGTTTTGGGAGTAATCAAAACTCAGGGGTTGCTGACAGAATGGTGCCTGCTAAACCAGTAAAAGACTTTAAGTTAGCCAAACTATAATCCGTAAAACAAGAATGCCCCTTCAGCGTTCGTAAATTATTATATAGTTGTAATAATTTACGATTAATAATACCTGAAAAACAGCATGTTTAAACTGATCATATGAATGGGCATACATCATGGAATGAGTTGGCCATTGCATATAAACAGCATCCCTTGATATGTGATTCACACCCATGACCGGATATGGATTCATAGTCGGACTCCTGTAGCCAATGGGTGCTTGAAGGTTCGGGTTTTGAGTCAGGTGTGGTATTACAGGATCATATTGGACACATGGAGGTTGAAACTTTGGCAAATTCAAAGGCAACAAGTTAAACCCTGGTGTCACCGGAAGATTCCTCACGTACCTGCACATTAAATGTAACATATTTATATTTATACAATGAAAAAAAAAGGTCAACTTGAGTGTAATAACCATATGTTGATATATTATCTCATATATGATCTTATATGGAGACACATCAAATATGGAGACACATCAAAGATCTCAAAAATAACCTTATGTGTAATTGTTAAGCATAAAATCTACCTACTCACGTTATTACTAAATATATTATCATTATCATTCTTATTATTAGTAAACTTTCTGCTATCATAATTACAACACAACTAGTTAATAGTTATAGAACCTTTAAAAAATGAACGGATGGGTAATAATAATTGACTCGCCTATATGTCGTCATCTATACATTTTATCTCCATAAAGACCTATCACCATACCTAGGCTTGTATTAACTTCACCAAATTGCCACCGCCACATTATTTTTCCAAACGGGTCAAGTGGGTAAAGCTGAGAAACTTAGCTGAAATGTGGAGATGTACAAGGTCCATGTGCACTCGCTCTAGCACAACTTCCAAATCATATTATTATAACAATAAAGACTAGACTGCTATTCTAAAAGTATAGTTCATTTATCACATCGAGTGCACTAGCTAACCACCGAAATTTAGAATTGGCTGTCACCTTAACATGAACTGGTTTTTGTACAATTTTAAATCATCGCACAACTTCTACTTCGCAACATGTTTCAAGCCACAATGATAAAACTGCTTCAGTCCAACCTGATTGGCATGTTACCAATCCACCCATTTTATCACCTCTAGATTACAAGAAACAAAGTGTATTTGACATTAATGTGACGAATACATACCTTTTGTAGCTCCGATCGTAATCTGGGTCAGTTAGATCCTTCTCCCTGTCCCTTAGAATGGCTACACAAGAGGTATTTCCATTTCCATCTCTGCTCAAACTTCTTTCCAATTCAACAGTTGGTTGTTTAAATCCTTCATTTTCATCACCATTGATAAACAAGTTTTTTCCATCTGAATCGGTCCTTGAAGGTGTACCCTCTGACTGAGGACTACCAGGAGTACTGAATATGCGGGCCCGGGCCCTATCATAATCCTCCTTCCTCTCCTCAACCGTTCTTACACTAGATTTCATTCCAAGATTTGTTCCATCAGAAGATAACTTTGGTCAAGGTTTTAAAACCACCTTGACATGCTCGTGTTTCTCATTTTCTGACAGTTTAGTTGGTATATCTGATAGGCAGATTGAAGGGTATTTGGTTTCGGCTGACTTTTTGACCAAAATTCGAGTCCCTTGACCATCTGAAAAGGTATCAAGAACCATTGTTTGAAGCCCATAGTGTTGAGCAACACGATGAGCTGCAAGACGAAGATAGGAAGTCGGGAAATGTTGAAACTCAAATTGCTGATGTTCAGAGTTCTGAATGAATTTCTGAATATCGAGTTCCATGCGAAGAACTGTGAATAAAGGATGTAGAGTTTAACTATCAAATCTACAAAATGTAAGATTTATCTATGGACAAAAAAAAAAAAAAAAGAGCACGTATGTAACGGTAATACAATTGCAGCATCTACAATAGTTCACTCTTTATCACATATCTAATCTATATAATTATTATCCAAGTTATAAACACCTACTGCAAAAAATAAACATAGCGTGTACAGATTCAAAATGCAGAATGCCACTTCAATAACACCGACCTACACACACAAACACACACACAAGAACCAACAAAACGGCGATAACTTTTAAATCACATGGTTATCATATGTGTAAATGCTATTTAATGTTCATATTATTGACAGACAAAAGTCAAAAACTACAAAATGCAATGTGAACAAATGTTCACAGTGCATATTTGCACAAAGAAATATAAATATTAAATTAAAGGTAACTTCGAAATTTTCTCGATCTATTTTGTGTCTAAGCTTAAACTAGGCCAATATTCACATGTGATTGCACCTAATTTCGTATGATGATACTTATATTTAATTAGTTTTAGATAATTTGTTTGGTTCTTATATGAACCTGAATATATACAATAATGTGTGCGTATGTGTATATAATATCTAAAGCATAATCTAAAAATATCAATTACAACATATCTAATCTTAGGGGTAACAGCACAAATAACCCTAATTAACCAGTCTAACAACCACAAAAATAACAATATATCAACAAGATAATTAATAAAAACATAGATTATGGAAATTTTAGGAAAACTAGTAAAAATTAGGGCAAAATTAAGAAACTAACTGGTGAGACGATGACGTGGATTCTGCAGCGCTTCAACCAAAAATGAGTCTACTAAATCCACTGATGTAGTTGTTTGGTGTTCCATTACTTTTTTCTTTCAATTTTCTAAATTTTCACCCCCAAAATTAAATAGATCTAACTATTAAATCTGTAGTAACAAACCTAATAGTAATAGTAATAAATAAATAATACAAATAGAATATAATATGATAAGTGTTTCTCCAGAAAAACGGAGAAACAAAGAATCTTCTTCTATTTCTGTAAATCCTTTTTTCCTTCTTATTATATCATCATAATCATCATCATCATCATCATGATTAGAGATTAGAGATATAACCCCAATTTGAATTTGAAGGGGGAAGAGGATTTTAAGAAAATAGAAGAAGAAACTTTTAGAGAGAGAAACACATCGAACCGGTTTGTATCGATTGATTTGAGTGTTGATAAGGGTTGATAGATATTTTAAATACTCCGGTTACTCCATTGTTTTTATTACCTAATCTTTTTATAATTGAATTTTTCTAACAAAAGTTGTCGTTAACAAATATAAAGTTATTCTATATGACAATTATTAGTTATTAGTTATTTTTATAAAAGCGATTATCAAAATGTATAATATTTTAAATCGTGTTAATAACAATTCTACAAGCTATAGTTAGCAAAATCATTTATTAGTTTATGGGTGTGTTTGGATAAAACTAGCTAGAGCTGGAGCTTATGGACTAGAGCTGGAGCTGGAGCTTATTTTTAAAGTTGAAAGCTGGAGCTTATTATTTTTTATAAGTGTTTGGTAAACTAGCTGGAGCTTATTTTGTAGTTCATAAGCTCTACTTTTTTTCATAAGCTACTAGAAGTAGCTTATTTTTTTAGAGCTTATAATTTTCATAAGCTCTATTTTTTATGTCTACCAAACAAAGCTTATTACTTGGAACTTATTAAAATCATAAGCTCAAACTCCTATAAGCTTTCATAAGCTCTCATAAGCTCCTCTACCAAACACACCCTATAACTTATTACAAGTATTACTGTATTTAATTATTTAAATGATTGTTTCCGCAGATTTTAGAGTTGCCTATTAAAATGTATGAAAAATGATTATGCTATAATAATAATAATAATATAATAATAATAATAATAATAATAATAATAATAATAATAATAATAATGTTAATGTGTGTAATCATTGTGTAAAAATATTTATGCACATTAACTACAGTTGTATGAACTATCGTTAAAGTAACTACCTTATTAGCTTTTTAATAACTAATTTACTAACTTGTTTTACAAAATTTTATGTATAAATAATTTTAAAAAATATTGTTATAAGAGTTACCATTAAAAAAAGGAAATTTTTAATGACAGTTTAAAGCTGTCAATAAAAATTTCATGCAAGTTTTCATTGTACAACTATCTCCTTAAAATAACCACCTCTAATCAACATATTGTACTGTTATTTACTACATAATTTATTTTTTAAAAATATCCTTCGAGTACTATTATTAAAAAACTCCTTAAAAAACTCTGATGAAATTAGATTCAATGTGAAATCAATTGGTCAATGTGTGTAGCCTATTTCTTAGAGTATTGTCGTTGTGGGCTTTCACAATGGCATGGTTGGTGACAACTCATTTATACTTTTATCTTTATAGGGTTGGTAAAAATTGCTCTATAATTTTCATTTTTTTTCTTTTCTTTTTTCAAGTAGTGATAACGATAATGATTTGGGAGTATTATTAAAGTTTGTTATACCAATGTAAAAGAATCAATTTTAGTTGTACATTCAGCATAGATAATGGTTATTAAGCAATTTTTAAAAAGTTTGGCATATCAATTATACATTAGTTATATACTCCGTATATACCAAAGGGCAATAATACATTGGTTTGGTATATATACTAAAACTAAAACTAGTAAAATAACGTTTGGAATCATGGAAAACGAAACGGTTTAATTATATGTTTTATATATTAAGTGAACGTAAATGTTAAATTCATTTAGTTTAATGAACCGTGGAACCACAGATTTTGACCAATAAACTTGTCTATGTTTTTATAAACATATTAATATTAATATACTTAACTTGATCAGAATAAATGAACTACATTTATTCTCTCACGACCTTCTTCAAATTTTCATCACAATTACTATATATCTTTTCATAAAAGTCTACATTACAACATTTTATTCAGACGTGTATTTCGTATACATGTGTCCCGTAAAGAGAACCTATATGTGAATAATAATAATAGAGTTTGCTCTAAAGTTTTGTTTTTATATTTATAATAATAATAATTATTATTAGTAATAATAGATGTCACTTTATATTTTTTAAATTTAAAATAAAATTATTATATGAAAGTTGTACAATATTATAACACCCCAACTTTTTCGATCATTTTTATACGAGTAAACTTGAAACTTAGGTTGTCCAAAACAAACGAACCCAGTTAGAAAACCCAAAACTATTGAAAGTAACGAAATGGGTAACGAGGTTACTTGAAGTAACGATCATGGATCATCATCATCAAAAAAAAATTAAAATTTAATAAAATAATTAAATTAATAAATAAATGCGGTAATAAATAAATAAATATAATAATAATAAATTTATTTAATTGTTAGGAAAAAAAATAAGATTTGAATTTTTCAAACTTTGGATAAAAGTCTAATCCTAAACTAACTCCAACTTCTTTGTGTTCATCCTAATCCTAATTACAATTCTAGATCATTCCTTGAGTAATTTGGATTGTGATCAAACTCTAACTATTTGGCCTATAAAAGAACCCTTAACCCTTCACAATTTCATTCATTAAAAACTCACAACTCTCTCCTCCTCTTCCTCTTGAACTCGGCAACCATCACTTCCCCCACATCACCACCGCCGACCACCAAAAACAACCACCATCACCGCCACTTGCTGCTGTCTTTTGCAGCCACAAACCGCCACCACCACCACCTATTTGCTGTTGTAAACCGCCACCTGCAGCAGCCTTTTTGTTGCTATTTCCGGCTGCCAAACATCACCACACTATCGCCACTTATCACCACCCGAACCCACCACAGTTTGCAGCTGCTGCTGTGTTTCTGTTCGTGAAACAGCACCAAAAACGAAGGTTTTGGGCTGCCTCTGCTGCTCATCTTTTGTTGTTCACGCCACCACCTTCAAACATCATCTCTCTTGTTCTTGTTCCGTATGAATCATAACCTTAACTGTTTAAATTTATATACTTATACTATTATGGTTATGAATATGAAACACTAATATTGATATAAAAATTAAGAGATTATAATATAAATTGTTTTGAATTGAAAAAAAAAAAAAAAAAACCTGATTAGGAAGAGAAAAAGAAGATGGTGATTAAAAATTGGATTCTTACACTTTGGTCCCTGATCTTTATTAATAGTTACAAAATAGTTTAAAAGAATTATATATTTACTATTTAACCCCTGAACTATATATTATTATATAAAGTATATAGCTAAAATTTTATATACAATGTTTTATGAATTAAGATAACAAAGTATGATACATAAATACTTATATTTTACGATAATACTTATTTAAATATAAGACTATGAGTTATGTGTTATGTGAAAAGTATAAAATATTAAATGTATGTATATATATTTTATTCGTAAAACCCTAACATGAATATGATATTGTATATATGAAACATATAGATATATATATGAAAGATTATGTTCATGCGTATATGTAGATATACATGAATACATGAGTGCACGCATGTATAAATGTAGATACCTATATACGTACCTCATAATTAGAAGTATATGTGTAACTATACTCACTAGAACATACGTGGAACTATAATCACAAACAAATAATGTATGACTTTCACGAGACTCGCCGCTACTCACGGTCATGGATGGTGTCTAGGTTGCCAGTTTGGAATAAGGTTGTGGATCTCGAATGTCACGACTTAAAGTCGGATCAAGAGTCCTGGCCCCCGGTTACATCTGGCTGTCCATTGACTTACTTGATAGCAACGAGGATCGTTTGAGTTATGCAATATCTAAACTATGGGAATGATTAACATTGTAAACTCTAGAAAGGACATAATATATATGAACATATATATCAAACACATAACTATAATGATGATGATGGTGACCATGATGATCCAACTAACTTAAACCCTAATGATGATAGGTTGACAACTTTGGACTACCGCTACTATTTGCTATCACACTGTTACTGTGCTCATAAGGTGAGTCATAGCCTCAACTTTTTATTTGTTTTATAAATTGTTTTCGGGGTGAGAATACATGTTTTTTTCTGTTTTACACGTAGACACAAGTTTAATGACCCGTCCTAATCCATCTGGATGAATACATTACATTTGGTTACATCGCGAGGTATTTGACCTCTATATGATACATTATACAAACATTGCATTCGTTTTTAAAAGACAATCTTTCTTTACATCGAAAATTGACGGCATGCATACCATTTCATAATATATTCAACTATAATTGACTTAATAATAATCTTGTTGAACTCAACGACTCGAATGCAACGTCTTTTGAAATATGCCATGAATGACTCCAAGTAATATCTCTAAAATGAGCAAATGCACAACGGAAGATTTCTTTCATACCTGAGAATAAACATGCTTTCAAGTGTCAACCAAAAAGGTTGGTGAGTTCATTAGTTTATCATAAACAATCATTTCCAATAATATAATAGACCACAAGATTTTCTTTAATCAATAATCATACACTCGCAAGTGTTTAAAAATCATTCATATGGATTGAACACCTGGTAACCGACATTAACATCATGCATATAGAATATCCCCAAAACAAAAATCCATCTGTATAATATAAACTCGAAGTACTAAAGCATACCATTTTCCAGTATGGGGGGAGTTAGTACCCGTAGTTCTACCTTTAGGATTCGCGTCAATTAGGGTGTATGTTCCCTAATTCTTAGGCTACCAAGCTAAAAGGGTGATATTCGATTCGATAATCCAACCATAGAATGTAGTTTCGATTACTTGTGTCTATTTCGTAAAACATTTATAAAAGCAGCGCATGTATTCTCAGTCTCAAAAATATATATTGCAAAAGCATTTAAAAGGGGAGCAAATGAAACTCACTTAATGTATTTTGTAGTAAAAATACATATGACGATATTGAACAATGCAGGGTTGGTCTCGGATTCACGAACCTATATTAATTATATATATTTATATGTTGGTCAATATTTGTCTAACAATTTAGGTTATGTCATAGTGTACCGCAATCCTAATGCTCGAGACTAATATGCAAAGGTCAACAAAAGTCAATTTGACTCAAAATGATTTCCAAAATTTATACATGATTATTATATAGTTTAAATATCGTCGTTTTATATTTTTAAATATTTTTAAAAGATTTAATAGAGTAAATAATATAATTCATTTATTAATAAATAAAATTTTATTTAAAAATATACTTTTATATATCTTAAGTAATAAAATTTATAAAGTTCATTTAATATCATAAAAATAATATGAGAGTTAGTATTAACGTAATTATATTACACGTAGTAAAATATCTTTGTATTACATATTTATTTGATAAAATAACATTGATGATAATAATAAGTAAAAGTTGTATTATTTGTAATAATAATTATTATTATTCTATTAATAAAAATATCAATATTTATATTTACTAAAAGTGATATTATGATAAAACGATAATTCTGATTATGATAACTTTAATATATACGATACTTTTTAATATTAACTTTAAAATAATAACTCTATTTAAAATGATAATAATAATAATATTTTATAATAACAATGGCATTTCTACTAAAATGATAATTTTCGTTAAAATGATAGTTTTAATACTAACGATACTTTTAATAATAATAGTAATAATAAAAATAAGAACGATAATTTTATCTAAATCAATATCTTATAATATTTTAATTTCATCATGATACTCATACTCATTATTTCCTAATCGATTTGTTTAATAGCTTTTAATCGTCTTTTATATCGTGTTCATGTTAATGATAATAATAGTAATCATAATAATTAGGTGTTACTAATATTAGTTTTAAATTATAATAATACCAATGATAATAAATATTATGATAATACTTAATTATAACTTTAACGATAATAACGATAGTAATAATAATAAAAATAACAATTTTTAATGATAATACTTTTTATCGATAATGATAATAATAATAATAATAATAATAATAATAATAATAATAATAATAATAATAATAATAATAATAATAATAATAATAATAATAATAATAATAATAATTAAATAAAAATTATAACGACGATAATAACGGCGATAATAATAAACATTTTTAATAATAATACAAAGATTCAATTGACTATAACTTTTAATCCGTTCATCGAAACCATTCGATATCTAAATGAAAAGTTCTTAATTTTTCGCTAGCTTTCCAATGACATGCATATCTTATATCTTATCTCAACCGCATATGTAACTAATTCAAGATCCAACATATCCTATCTAATGGCAATATCAAAAGTACAAGCATGCATAATCCTATATACTCGAGCACTAGTCAGAGATACACTATTAGTATGTAAAAATTAAATTATGAGTACTCACGTATCAATATTGAGATTTAATATTGCAGGAAAGGTAAGTAGACGCAACGGAGATGAAAAACACTAGTTTGACCTCACGAGCATAACCCCCGAATATTACCCATATCCTCCATAGCTATAACCCATAATTTTCTTAGCCCTATCCTACTCGCAAACCAGTTTTAAAAATTACTCGAACAGCACTCCGTCGTAATATTTTATGTATAATACTAATAATAATAATAATAATAATAATAATACTAATATCACTAATAATCATAATATGCTTAATAATAATAATAATAATAATAATAATAATAATAATAATAATAATAATAATAATAATCTAAAAATAAATATATACAGTGTGTTTTTATGGAATGAAATGAATGAATCAGCTCAAGTTCAATTTATAGGAAAAATCTGTCACCAACCCCCACCCCATGCTACTGACACTCATTTAAAATTATATAATATATATATATATATATATATATATATATATATATATATATATATATTAATATATTTAATCTAGGTAATTATTTATATAATATATTATATTTACGAGTATGGTAAAAATGTAATTTTTGTTCTAATGAAATCGTCGTTGTCACTCGACTCATGTCCTGGTTTCGGTTTCTCGAATGACTTTTCGTACACTTAGAAAAATAGCCCTTTACATTTAGTGACTCATACCATTATCAAAATTTAGACTTAATCATTGATAAATTATTTTATGAAAAATGTAACTTATATAATTGAGTGTTGTAGTCATTTGCTTCTATAAATCGGTGGCTCGTTGTTTATCAAAATATATTATTTTAAATCAGGACGTTTTATGACTAAGTTAAAATATATATATATATATATATATATATATATATATATATATATATATATATATATATATATATATATATATATATATATATATTATTTAGAATTGTAAATTTATTCGTAATATATATGTTTGAAATATTTATCTAATGATATAATATTTAGTCTTTCAAAACTAATTATATTTCAAGGTTCGTTTTAAAATCGTTTAGAAAAATATTATAACGTATCGTTTATACTTTAAAACTTAAATAGATACAATTTATTTATGCATTAATGTTTTAAATATCAAACGCATTACTAAGTGAATGTTACTATCGTGTACTTAATTAATTTGAAAACATATATCTTTAATGAACATGTTTTAAATACAAGTTGCAAGTTTTCTATATATTTAACATCCATATTTATTTAATCAAAGACATTTTAAATAATCAAGTTCTATTATATCGAAAAGCATTTTCATACCTTTGAAAATAGATCAATCGAGTATTATGAAATTCAACCTTCCACTAACCTTTTTCTAACTTTCGAAACTTGACAATTTGTTCTTACTTGTAAATCACTTTACCATTTTCCAAATATTGTTAAAATGGGAAGATTTCTCAAATCAATGTGGACCTCTCAATAGAGACTCGTAATCATAATTCAATGTATCTGATAATTCAATCATTTGATATTATCTTTTAATTCTGTCGATAATTATTTTAAATATATTTTGAAACAAATACGTTCATGTAAAATATTATACGTTTAATACTTTGTTAACGTTCTCAAGTTATAATATATATATATATATATATATATATATACACACACACACACACACACACACACACACACATATATATACATTTTCATATCCAATTAAATAATGGTTCATGAATCGTCGGAATTCGGTCAAGGTTAAATGAATGTATGAACATAGTTTAAAATCCTTGAGATTTAACTTAACAAACTTTGCTTATCGTGCCGGAAACTTATAAAGATAAAGTTTAAATTTGGTTGGAAATTTTTGGGTCATCACAGTACCTACCCGTTAAAGAAATTTCGTCCCCGAAATTTGATAGAGGTCGTCATAGTTAACAATGAGAATGTTATTATGACGAATATAAACTGATACATAAAATTTTATCATGATTAGAAAATACGGGTAAAATAATTTGATTTCTCGAAGCGTATGAGTGAAGCTATCGTAAAAGAGTGAAATGAATAAATGAGGTTCATCTTAACCGGTGACGTAGTCACAGTTAATTTCCAGAATTCAAGGGATTTAGAGAAAATCTTCGTAATAAGATTTGATTCTTCGATAATCAAGGGAATTAGGATCTGCTTTAAATGCGATCATCTGTTTTGATTGTTCTGTCGAATACTTTACTATAAATCCACCTCCTTCGTTTCCTTTTAACTCACACCTTCCATTATTTCTCTCTCAACTCATACTTTAAAGCATTCATCAATATGCTCCATCCAGTTCTGCTTCTTGATATATTCCTAACCTTCATATCGGTCATTCTTCTTTTTCATCTACCGCCGGAAGAATCTATTTACTTCTACTATACACTTGGTTTTATAGTGTTTTTAGTTCTCCCGTGTCTTTATATTGCTATATGTATTGATATATACGGTTTATAATTTCTGGGTGGTTGTTGGGTTTATATCTTCTCTTATATTTTGATGTCCCTGCTTTTGTCTCCCATAATCATTGTCATCTACAGTTAATGCTTTCTTTTATTTGCTACGATTTATACCCCAATTTATGTTTCGGAGCTTTGTCCTTTCGTTTCTTCTTCTTGCGAGTAAGTATCGCTTATAATGATCCATAATTCGCATATATGAATTTCGAAATGAACATTGTTAATGTTCTAAGAAGGAAATTGTAATGGCATAATCTTGACTTGTTAAATTACTAGAATACCTCGGAAAAGACCGAATCATCAAGAAATATTTTCTTGATATTTTAGAGGTTAAAGAGCATACAAGAGTCGTGTAACATAGCACATGATGACGTTATGATCTGTGAATCATCACGTTCCATTTAAAAACTCAGCATGAATTACTGTAATATAATCACGTTGATCAAGTGTCATTATATTATACTAACTCATGCTTCAGTTCCCAACACTACTTCAAAAATATTCCTATTTTAAACTCGAAAGTTTCAGAATTTAGAAACTAAAATAGTTTCTTTTATGATGTAACACAGATAGCGTGAAAAGATAACCAATTTCGGATAAGAATAGTTATGAAATATCTTCAGAAATATGGAGGATATTTATAATGAAAGATACGATGATATCTTATAATTTCTAATATTAGAGAATGATGAAGAATATTGTTCGCAAGGGTTTGGAGTCAGAAGCAAGGTATTTGATAATGACTTTAGTAGATACTGAATCATTTGGATTCTTTGAAGGCAGATTTAGTCTTTGTGATTTGTCCACAGCTTTCTTCATACTTTGCTTAATCCGTTTTTCAGTTCCAAACCTTCTCTTTTTCTGAGCTTTACCAGCACTCTATTCTTTATCATCAAACTTTTTATTGTTAAGGTCGTTTACTGTTTTTGCTGCTTCATCATCATTTTTCAAAATTTCGAGAACTAGTTCGCAGTTTAGGGTGTTTTTCAGAAACTTCACATTCGTAGTATGTAAGTCTTGGAGGTATACGTTATATGTATATATAACTGTTGATGTAGACATGCTGCGAGATTTCAAAATACTGATTGCTGATTCCCAGTAATTGGCATGAAAATTCTTGTTACAAAATGTGGATGAGTAATTGATGGGGTTTTGATAAATATAACGATTTTTCAGAAAGTCAAAGATCAGTGGAGTTGTTGATAAGTTTATTGATAATGTGGTGGAACATAAATAGTTCCCCGGTAACAAAAGGATAATCGTATATATCAGGGTTATAATAAGGCTACTCCGGCTGAAAAATCGAAGCTGACTTGCTGGAGCTGTGACAGAATTTGCTATTTTGAAAAGAAATTGCAAGGTTATTTTTGCTAATAAATGCCAAAGGATCTGTCGTGGGTACATGTTAAACTATGACTTTGGTTTCGAGAGTTTTTTTTTTCAGGTGCATGACTGTGGGTAACATGTGGTTGGATCATTATCTCGATGATTCATTATTTGAAGTGTCTTCAGAAATTTCGAGGGATCTTAACATAGATTGTAATCGTTACTATACATCTTATGTTCTAGGATTTTGAATGATACGAATATTTTTCCAGGTTCTATGAATAGAATTAATGTTCTAGCACAGTTTTGAAGTCAAAGTATAGCTTTGAAAGATGTAAGAATCTAAGGTTGATGTATTCTGTTAAACCTTGACTTGGATTTTGATCAGAATATGTAATCAAATTTGAATGAGAATGGTTATTTTGATTTCTATAAAAGAATGTATATCGTTATGAAAATAGTGAATATAGTTGATGATTGCTGAATCAAAATCGAAGGATATAACATATTAATTGTGAATTTATACATCTCTCGGGTATTACCTACCCGTTAAAAAAAATTTCACAATTAATATTTTGTACACACAAATTTTATTACAGTCTATAGGAAAATATATTTGTGTATATTTTCTTCAGATGTAACATAGATTTAATGAGTTAATATTAAATTAAACTCATTTGATTTACGGTTGAAACTAGAATTGAATAATCCTTAAAACTTTAGAAATTACATAACCTTTGCTGAGTATTTCTTACATTCGAATGATATTATGAACTAATGCTTCATTATTTCTTCGGCGGATGATGTTGGTGTTCGTGGAATTCTTGAAAATTTCGCAAGATATGAATAATGTTTTCTAGAAAGTTTTGAGTATATCGAAAGTGTAAAATCAAACATGTAATTGATTAATACACTTGAATTATTATGAAACGGAATTCATTGAGTTGAAACAGAGATTGTGGTTAACAATAGTTAAGTCGTTAATCGAAGGATTATAGCATATTAGTAATATGAATTTAATTGAGTAGTATCTACCCTTTTTCAATTCATACATAATAGCTTAGTACGAAAAGATTTATGATAGTTTCAAAATTTATATATATAATATATACATATAAATTCTTCAGAAGAAATGAGTTAATACTTCATAACTTATTGATACAATATACTCGTTGTTGATTCGTAATGATGTCCACGGTGATTCTTGAACTGGCGGAGTTTATAGGTGCTGCTGATTCTGACGATGCTGACGGCACTGATTGTGCTGGTGATGCTAACGGTACTGCTGATGCTGCTGGCAAAACAAATCTAGCTTGTAAATCATGCATTATTCTTGTCAGGGTTTCTATGCTTCCTTCAATTATTTTGGTTCATTTATCTAATTTATGGTTAGGGCTGGAATAGATAATCTCTAAGACTTTTAGAGATTACATAATTGCCGCAGAATGTCTCTAATGAAGTTATGAATTAATACTTCATCAGTTATTGTTGTTGGTATTCTTTGGTATCTAGGGTGCGTATGACGTTGATGTTCGAGGTACAGATTGTGATGTTGAAGTGTGAGACGTGGATGTTGTTGTTGGTGGTGGTAATGATACTGTTGGCGTTGATGATGGTGGTACTGGTTATGCTGCTGGTGCTGCTGCTGGTGTTTGTAATCTTTGCACCATATTCTCTAAGGCCACTACCCGAGCGCGAAGCTCGTTGACTTCTTCTATTACACCGGGATGATTGCCGATTCAGACGAGCGAATAAATAAAATCTAAAATTTGATGTAGTATATAATCGTGACGAGATAATCTGGAAATGAGAGAGAAAATGGTGTTTCGGGCAGGTTCGCCGGTAAGTGCTTCAGGTTCATCACTAAGAGGGCAATGTGGTGAATGGAAGGGATCACCTTCTTCTTGCCTCCAATGATTAAGTAGGCTACAAACCCATCCCCAATTCATCCAGAATAGATGATGGCTGATTGGTTGGTCCATTCCGGTCACAATGCTTTCGGAGCATGAGTGGGATTCCATTTCGGAATCCGAGGGACTTGAATTGATGACGAATTCCATTTCGTACAATTGGATAAAGGATTTTTTTTTTTTTGATATGAAATGATTTTCTGGCTATCGGATGGTATTCTAATTACATAGAATATCCATATATATAGAACAAAAGATTTCGTAGGTTACAGAGGAATTTACGGAATATGTCAGGCAAGGTTTACAGTAATAGATACGATAAGATATGATTTAGCAGATACGCTAATATATGAATTTTGTCTATTCACTATTCATGCAATCAATGCAGCAAAACGTATCTAGACTAAGAATGATAAGCAGGTAATTTCCTACGGATGATAAGTAGATGATTTCCGACTAGAAATGATAAGCAAAACTTTTGACATGCAGACACGGTCGAAGTCCAGACTCACTTATGCATCTAAACAACTATCAGTTAGACACACTAATGCAAGACCTGGTTCGCTAAGACCACCGCTCTGATACCAACTTTAATGACCCGTACTAATCCATCTGGACGAATACATTACATTTGGTTACATCGCGAGGTATTTGACCTCTATATGATACATTTTACAAACATTGCATTCGTTTTTAAAAGACAATATTTCTTTACATCGAAAATTGATGGCATGCATACCATTTCATAATATATTCAACTATAATTGACTTAATAATAATCTTATTGAACTCAACGACTCGAATGCAACGTCTTTTGAAATATGCCATGAATGACTCCAAGCAATATCTCTAAAATGAGCAAATGCATAGCGGAAGATTTTTTTCATACCTGAGAATAAACATGCTTTCAAGTGTCAACCAAAAAGGTTGGTGAGTTCATTAGTTTATCATAAACAATCATTTCCAATAATATAATAGACCACAAGATTTTCTTTAATCAATAATCATACACTCGCTAGTGTTTAAAAATCATTCATATGGATTGAACACCTGGTAACCGACATTAACATCATGCATATAGAATATCCCCAAAATAGAAATCCATCTGTATAATATAAACTCGAAGTACTAAAGCATACCATTTTCCAGTATGGGGGGAGTTAGTGCCCGTAGATCTACCTTTAGGATTCGCGTCAATTAGGGTGTATGTTCCCTAATTCTTAGGCTACCAAGCTAAAAGGGTGATATTTGATTCGATAATCCAACCATAGAATGTAGTTTCAATTACTTGTGTCTATTTCATAAAATATTTATAAAAGCAGCGCATGTATTCTCAGTCCCAAAAATATATATTGCAAAAGCATTTAAAAAGGGAGCAAATGAAACTCACTTAATGTATTTTGTAATAAAAATACATATGACGATATTGAACAATGCAGGGTTGGCCTCGGATTCACGAACCTATATTAATTATATATATTTATATGTTGGTCAATATTTGTCTAACAATTTAGGTTATGTCATAGTGTACCACAATCTTAATGCTCGAGACTAATATGCAAAGGTCAACAAAAGTCAATTTGACTCAAAATGATTTCCAAAATTTATACATGATTATTATATAGTTTAAATATCGTCGTTTTATATTTTTAAATATTTTTAAAAGATTTAATAGAGTAAATAATATAATTCATTTATTAATAGATAAAATTTTATATAAAAATATACTTTTATATATCTTAAGTAATAAAATTTATAAAGTTCATTTAATATCATAAAAATAATATGAGAGGTAGTATTAACGTAATTATATTACACGTAGTAAAATATCTTTGTATTACATATTTATTTGATAAAATAACATTGATGATAATAATAAGTAAAAGTTGTATTATTTTGTAATAATAATTATTATTATTCTATTAATAAAAATATCTATATTTATATTTACTAAAAGTGATATTATGATAAAACGATAATTCTGATTATGATAACTTTAATATATACGATACTTTTTAATATTAACTTTAAAATAATAACTCTATTTAAAATGATAATAATAATGATATTTTATAATAGCAATGACATTTCTATTAAAATGATAATTTTCGTTAAAATGATAGTTTTAATACTAACTATACTTTTAATAATAATAGTAATAATAAAAATAAGAACGATAATTTTATCTAAATCAATATCTCACAATATTTTAATTTCATCATGATACTCATACTCATTATTTCCTAATCGATTCGTTTAATAGCTTTTAATCATCTTTTTTATCGTGTTCATGTTAATGATAATAATAGTAATAATAATAATTAGGTGTTACTAATATTAGTTTTTAATTATAATAATACCAATGATAATAAATATTATGATAATATTAATGATAATACTTAATTATAACTTTAACAATAATAACGATAATAATAATAATAATAAAAATAATAATTTTTAATGATAATACTTTTTATCGATAATGATAATAATAATAATAATAATAATGATAATAATAATAATAATAATAATAATAATAATAATAATAATAATAACAATAATAATAATAATAATAATAATAATAATAATAATAATAATTAAATAACAATTATAACGACAATAATAATGATGATAATAATAATCATTTTTAATAATAATAATACAAAGATTCAATTGACTATAACTTCTAATCCGTTCATCGAAACCATTCGAAATCTAAATGAAAAGTTCTTAATTTTTCGCTAGCTTTCCAATGACATGCATATCTTATATCTTATCTCAACCGCATATGTAACTAATTCAAGATCCAACATATCCTATCTAATGGCAATATCAAAAGTACAAGCATGCATAATCCTATATACTCGAGCACTAGTCAGGGATACACTATTAGTATGTAAAAATTAAATTATGAGTACTCACATATCAATATTGAGATTTAATATTGCAGGAAAGGTACGTAGACGTAACGAAGATGATAAACACTAGTTTGACCTCACGAGCATAACCCTCGAACATTACCCATATCCTTCATAGCTATAACCCATAATTTTCTTAGCCCTATCATACTCGCAAACCAGTTTTGAAAATTACTCGAACAGTACTCCGTCGTAATATTTTATGTATAACACTAATAATAATAATAATAATACTAATATCACTAATAATCATAATATGATTAATAATAATAATAATAATAATAATAATAATAATAATAATAATAATAATAATAATAATAATAATAATAATAATAATCTAAAAATAAATATATACGGTGTGTTTTTATGGAATGAAATGAATGAATCAGCTCAAGTTCAATTTATAGGAAAAATCTGTCACCAACCCCCACCCCATGCTACCGACAATCATTTAAAATTATATATTATATATATATATTAATATATTTAATCTAGGTAATTATTTATATAATATATTATATTTACGAGTATGGTAAAAATGTAATTTTTGTTCTAATGAAATGGTTGTTGTCACTCGACTCATGTCCTGGTTTCGGTTTCTCGAATGGCTTTTCGTACGCTTAGAAAACTAGCCCTTTACATTCAGTGACTCATACCATTATCAAAATTTAGACTTAATCATTGATAAATTATTTTATGAAAAATGTAACTTATATAATTAAGTGTTATGGTCATTTGCTTCTATAAATCGGTGGCTCATTGTTTATCAAAATATAATATTTTAAATCAGGACGTTTTTTGACTAAGTTAAAATATATATATATTTTTATTTAGAATTGTAAATTTATACGTAATATATATGTTTGAAATATTTATCTAATGATATAATATTTAGTCTTTCAAAACTAATTATATTTCAAGGTTCTTTTTAAAATCGTTTAGAAAAATATTATAACACGTATCGTTTATACTTTAAAACTTAAATAGATACAATTTATTTATGCACTAATGTTTTAAATATCAAACGCATTACTAAGTGAATGTTACTATCGTGTACTTAATTAATTTGAAAACATATATCTTTAATGAACATGTTTTAAATACAAGTTGCAAGTTTTCTATATATTTAACATCCATATTTATTTAATCAAAGACATTTTAAATAATCAAGTTCTATTATATCGAAAAGCTTTTTCATACCTTTGAAAATAGATCAATCGAGTATTATGAAATTCAACCTTCCACTAACCTTTGTCTAACTTTTGAAACTTGACAATTTGTTCTTACTTGTAAATCACTTTACCATTTTCTGAATATTGTTAAAATGGGAAGATTTCTCAAATCAATGTGGACCTCTCAATAGAGACTCGTAATCATAATTCAATGTATCTGATAATTCAATCATTTGATATTATCTTTTAATTCTGTCGATAATTATTTTAAATATATTTTGAAACAAATACGTTCATGAAAAATATTATACGTTTAATACTTTGTTAACATTCTCAAGTTATAATATATATATACATATATATACATTTTCATATCCAATTAAATAATGGTTCGTGAATCGTCAGAATCCGGTCAAGGTTAAATGAATGTATGAACATAGTTTAAAATCCTTAAGATTTAACTTAACAAACTTTGCTTATCGTGCCGGAAACATATAAAGATAAAGTTTAAATTTGGTTGGAAATTTCCGGGTCGTCACAACAAGTACTAAACTTACATTCTATGCTGAGTTATAACCAAAAATCCCTTAGCTTTGGTAACTAGTAACTACCGGATATAAGAACTGGTGGGCGCGAATAGTTGTATATGGATCCATAGGGCTTGACATCCCCGTCCGTCCGGGTTAAAAACTAACCTAAACTTAACGGGCGTATACTATTTGAGGTGGTACATTTTGGTTAGGTGTACATAACAACAGGGGTACTAAACGAACGTTAAGGCTTAGTTACCGGGTGCTCAAACTTATAGAATCTTTTTATATTTTAAAGATGTCGGCAAAGCATGCAAACAAACAAATCTTGTTCTATATTCTACACTCTATACTACTTAAACCTATGATTCACTCAACCTTTGTGTTGACGTTTTTACATGTTTATTCTCAGGTAATTAGAGAATACTTCCGCTGTAGCTAGTAAGGCAATAGAGGTCATGTATATGGATTGAAGACTTGTTTAGACTTTGATAGTGGCATTATGACTTTTCATTTTAAATACATTTGGTTTTTGATTAGTACTTTGTTGGTTTTTAACTTTAAGTATTTTAAACGTTTGGTTTTTGAATAAAAGTGCCACTATTACTTTTGAAACGTTGCATATAGCTTGCATCAATCAGACTTTAACCTCTGGTAATACATCACATCAAAGCCACATTTTGACGGGGTATTACAGTTGGTATCAGAGCCAGGTTATAGGGAATTAGGATGCATTAGTGTGTCTGCCTATAGGATACGTTAATAAGCCTAATCTATAACTAGATGATTATAAGTTTCCTTACTTACTTGTTACTCTAGATTTACTCGTTTTCTTTTAGTTAACATGTCAAAAGCTAACCCCATCATCCTCTCTGACTCCGAGGATGAAAGTCCTAACCATTCACCGAGCTACTACGACCTCCTCCGAATGAAGAAATTACCCCGACTATTTGACAATATGCATACATATCTAAGGGTGCTAACTCTGTATTTATTGTTTGAAAAACAATGTCTGGAAGATGAAATTACAGTCCTGATGAACTCCGAGCACTTATCAATGAAGGTGTCTCCGCTGCAATTGCTAATATGCATGGAGGCTCGAACACTAGACAAAACTGCACTTATAAGGAATTTATGGCTTGTAAGCCACTACCATTCAAGGGCACTAAAGGACCAGTGGGTCTAACCCATTGGATTGAGAAGATGGAGTCAGTGTTTAATATTAGTAACTGTGCTCAAGCTAACTGGGTAAAGTTTGCTACTTCTACACTGGAAGGTAAAGCCTTGACCTGGTGGAATTCTGTTGCTCGACCTATGGGACTCGAGGCTGCTCATGCCATTCCTTGGGAAGACATCAAAACTCGTATGACTGCTGAGTATTGTCCCGATAATGAAGTTAAGAAGATGGAGGCAGAGTTATGGGATTTTAAGGTTGTTGGGACTGATCTTGCTACTTACACCAACCGCTATTTGGAATTGATTCTGCTGTGTTCGGGTATGGTCCCAACTGAAAGGAAGAAAATCGATCGTTATGTTAAGGGTCTTTATGAAAATATTCAAGCTAGCGTTCATGCTTCCAAACCCAAACCTTGCAAGAGACCATTAATATGGCAAATGATCTCATGAATCAATTTACTCAACGGAATGCTGCTGAAGTAAAATTTCAAGCTAGCGTTCATACTTCCAAACCCAAACCTTGCAAGAGACCATTAATATGGCAAATGATCTCATGGATCAATTTACTCAACGGAATGCTGCTGAAGTAAAATTTGGGGATAATAAAAGGAAGTGGACTAGAAACTTTAACTCCCAGTCATCCAAAAAGCAGGAAGTTTCTAGAAAATGATATCAAGGAAAGGCTCCTTGCTGTTCAAGGTGTGAGAGGCACCATGAGGGAAGATGCACTGTGACTTGTGGGAAGTGGAAGAAAATAGGGCACCTGACCAAGAACTGCTGGTCAAAGACTACTGGTACTGCAAATCCTCCTGATACTAATACTGGTGCCATGAAGACATGTTATGAGTGCGGTCAGAAGGGGCACTTTAGAAATGAATGTCCAAACAAGAAAGGGCCAGAGAAAGGAAGAGGAAGAGCATTAAATATCAATGCTCACGAGGCTCGTGAGGACCCCGACTTGGTTACTGGTGCGTTTCTTCTAAACAATCACATTGTTTTAGTACTGTTTGATTGTGGTGCCAATAGAAGTTTCGTATCCATAGAATCTAGTTGCATGCTTGATGAAACCCATGTACCCATAGACACTAAGTACTGTATTGAACTGGTGAACGGTAAACTTATGAAGGCTAATAAAATCTACAAAGATTGTACCTTAATTTTAGAAGGAATACCATTTTTGGTGGACCTAATGCCTATTGAAATAGGAAGCTTTGACGTAGTAATAGGAATCAACTGGTTGTATAAGAATAGATTCGAAGTAGTGTGTTTCGAGAAGGCGATTCGTATACCCCTTGATAATGGGGAGAATTTGATGGTTTATGGGGATAAAACTGGCATAAAACTTAACCTGATTTCGTGCATGAAGGCACAAAGGTATATAAGGAAAGGTTATCAAGCTATCCTAGCACATGTGAAGGAGATCGAAATCGAAGAAAAGCGAATTGAAGATGTACCAATTGTTAGAGAATTCCCGAACGTCTTTCCCGAAGAACTACCTGGTCTTCCACCTCATAGATCGGTAGAATTTTAAATAGATCTCGTACCCGGAGCTGCACCAGTTGCACGATCACCATATAGATTAGCACCGTCGGAACTAAAAGAGTTGTCCAACCAATTGCAAGAATTATTGGATAGAGGTTTCATTCGACCAAGCTCATCTCCGTGGGGAGCCCCCATTCTCTTTGTCAAGAAGAAGGATGGATCCCTGTGAATGTGTATTGACTATCGCGAGCTGAATAAGTTAACTATCAAGAACAGGTATCCCTTACCGAGAATCGATGATCTATTCGACCAACTACAAGGGTCATCCATATACTCTAAGATCGATTTGAGATCTGGTTATCACCAATTGAGGGTGAAGGATGAAGATATCTCCAAGACAGCATTTAGAACTTGCTATGGCCATTACGAATTCATAGTGATGCCATTCGAGTTAACAAATGCACCTGCAGTGTTCATGGACCTTATGAATCGTGTATGCAAGCCCTATCTGGACAAGTTTGTAATCCTGTTCATTGATGACATCTTGGTATACTCGAAGAGTAAAGAGGAACATGAGCAACATCTGAGACTACTATTGGAACTACTCGAGAAGGAACAATTGTACGCGAAGTTTTCGAAGTGCGAGTTTTGGCTCTTAAAGGTACAATTCCTTGGTCACGTGGTTAGTAGTCAAGGGATACAAGTGGACCCAATGAAGATTGACTCTATTAAGAACTGGGAAGCACCTAAGATGCCAACCCAAGTGCAACAATTCTTAGGTCTTGCTGGTTATTATAGGAGATTCATTGAAGGTTTTTCCAAAATTGCACGACGATTGACCGCCTTGGCTCACAAAGGCAAGAAATATGAGTGGTCCGATGTGCATGAAGCTGCTTTTCAACTTCTGAAACAGAAGTTAACATCTGCTCATATCATGTCCCTACCCGAAGGAAACGATGACTTTGTCGTATACTGTGACGCTTCTCGCCAAGGTTTTGGTTGTGTCTTAATGCAACGGCAAAAGGTCATTGCTTACGCCTCCCGTCAACTAAAGATTCACGAACAAAACTACACCACACATGATTTAGAACTTGGTGTTGTGGTCTTCGCACACAAAATGTGGAGACACTATCTTTATGGAACCAAGTGTACCATCTTTACTGATCATAAAAGTTTGCATCACATTTTGAACCAAAAACAACTCAACATGAGGCAACGACACTGGGTTAAGTTATTAAATGATTACGATTGCGACATCCGATACCACCCTGGCAAGGAAAATGTGGTGGCTGATGCCCTAAGCCGAAAAGAAAGGGCTAAACCTTTACGAGTCAGAGCTTTAAATCTGATTGTCCATACCAATTTGACTACACAAATTCGAGATGCCTAACTTGAAGCGCTTAAAGAAGAAAATAAGAAGGAAGAATCTCTTAGAGGTTTAGACAAGCAGTTCGAAATTCAAGGAGATGGAACTCGTTATTTTTCTGGAAGAATTTGGGTCCCAAAAATTGGCGAAGTAAGAAGGAAAGTGCTTGATGAGGCACATAAGACTAGGTATTTGATTCACCCAGGCGCCGACAAGATGTACCATGATTTAAAAATGTTATATTGGTGGCCTGGAATGAAGTCAGATATTTCTACCTATGTGAGCATGTGTTTGACTTGCTCTAAGGTCAAAGCTGAACACCAGAAACATTCTGGATTACTGCAACAACCTGAAATTCCAGAGTGGAAGTGGGAATGAATTACCATGGACTTCATTACAAAGTTGCCTAAAACCGCGAATGGTTATGATACGATTTGGATGATTGTTGACCGTCTCACCAAATCAGCTCACTTTTTACCGATGAAGGAAACTGACAAGATGAAAAAGCTTGCTCAGTTGTATTTGAAGGAAGTTATTTCAAGGCATGGTGTACCTGTTTCTATTATTTCAGATCTAGATAGTCATTTTATTTCTAGATTTTGGAAGTCGTTACAAGAAGCTTTGGGAACGCAGTTAGACATGAGTATTACATACCATCCTTAAACAGATGGACAAAGCTAGAGAACGATTCAAACGCTCGAGGATATTTTACGAGCATGTGTTATTGATTTTGGTAAAGGATGGGACCGATTCCTGCCATTAGCTGAGTTTTCATATAATAACAGCTACCATTCAAGTATTCAAGCCGCACCGCTTAAAGCACTCTTTGGGCGAAAGTGTAGATCGCCGATATGTTAGAACGAAGTGGGTGACCGACAGTTGAATGGTCCATAGATTATCCACGAGACGACTGAACACATCGTAAAGATTAAACAAAGGCTAGAGATGGCCCGAAGTCATCAGAAGAGTTATGTCGACGTCAGAAGAAAACCGTTAGAATTCCAAGAAAATGACATGGTTCTGCTAAAGGTGTCACCGGTGGAAAGGTGTAATACGCTTTGGCAAACGAGGGAAGCTGAGCCCATGATATGTAGGGCCTTTTAAGATCATTGAACATATTGGGCAAGTGGCTTATCGACTAGAATTACCTCAACAACTCGCTGGAATACATGATACGTTTCATGTGTCGAATTTGAAAAAGTGCTTAGCAAAGGAGGACCTTATCATCCCACTTGATGAAATTCAAGTTGACGACAAACTGAACTTTATTGAAAAACCCGCGGAAATCATTGACCGAAACGTCCAAAGACTTCATCAAAGTAGAATACCAATCGTCAAGGTTCGATGGAATGCTCTTCGAGGACTCGAGACCACGTGGGAACGTGAAGATCACATGAGAGAGAAATATCCTCACTTATTTGCAAACGAAACGCCAGCTGACGACAACGACCAAATTTCGGAAGAAATTTCTAATAACGGGTAGGTACTATAACACCCCAACTTTTTCGATCATTTTTATACGAGTAAACTTGAAACTTAGGTTGTCCAAAACAAACGAACCCGGTTAGAAAACCTAAAACTATTGAAAGTAACGAAATGGGTAACGAGGTTACTTAAAGTAACGATCATGGATCATTATCATAAAAAAAAAATTAAAAATTTGATAAAATAATTAAATTAATAAATAAATAAATACGGTAATAAATAAATAAATATAACAATAATAAATTTATTTAATTGTTAGGAAAAAAATAAGATTTGAATTTTTCAAACTTTGGATAAAAGTCTTGTAGTGACCCGAACTTTTCCATGTTTATATATATTAATTGAGATTGATATTTACATGATTAAATGTTTCCAACATGTTAAGCAATCAAACTTGTTAAGACTTGATTAATTGAAATAGGTTTCATATAGACAATTGACCACCCAAGTTGACCGGTGATTCACGAATGTTAAAACTTGTAAAAACTATATGATGACATATATATGGATATATATATAGTTAACATGATATTATGATAAGTAAACATATCATTAAGTATATTAACAATGAACTACATATGTAAAAACAAGACTATTAACTTAATGATTTTTAAACGAGACATATATGTAACGATTATCGTTGTAAAGACATTTAATGTATATATATTATATTAAGAGATATTCATACATGATAATATCATGATAATATAATAATTTAAAATCTCATTTGATATTATAAACATTGGGTTAACAACATTTAACAAGATCGTTAACCTAAAGGTTTCAAAACAACACTTACATGTAACGACTAACGATGACTTAACGACTCAGTTAAAATGTATATACATGTAGTGTTTTAATATGTATTTATACACTTTTGAAAGACTTCAATACACTTATCAAAATACTTCTACTTAACAAAAATGCTTACAATTACATTCTCGTTCAGTTTCATCAACAATTCTACTCGTATGCACCCGTATTCGTACTCGTACAATACACAGCTTTTAGATGTATGTACTATTGGTATATACACTCCAATGATCAGCTCTTAGCAGCCCATGTGAGTCACCTAACACATGTGGGAACCATCATTTGGCAACTAGCATGAAATATCTCATAAGATTACAAAAATATGAGTAATCATTCATGACTTATTTACATGAAAACAAAATTACATATCCTTTATATCTAATCCATACACCAACGACCAAAAACACCTACAAACACTTTCATTCTTCAATTTTCTTCATCTAATTGAACTCTCTCAAGTTCTATCTTCAAGTTCTAAGTGTTCTTCATAAATTCCAAAAGTTCTAGTTTCATAAAATCAAGAATACTTTCAAGTTTGCTAGCTCACTTCCAATCTTGTAAGGTGATCATCCAACCTCAAGAAATCTTTGTTTCTTACAGTAGGTTATCATTCTAATACAAGGTAATAATCATATTTAAACTTTGGTTCAATTTCTATAACTATAACAATCTTATTTCAAGTGATGATCTTACTTGAACTTGTTTTCGTGTCATGATTTTGCTTCAAGAACTTTGAGCCATCCAAGGATCCATTGAAGCTAGATCCATTTTTCTATTTTCCAGTAGGTTCATCCAAGGAACTTAAGGTAGTAATGATGTTCATAACATCATTCGATTCATACATATAAAGCTATCTTATTCGAAGGTTTAAACTTGTAATCACTAGAACATAGTTTAGTTAATTCTAAACTTGTTCGCAAACAAAAGTTAATCCTTCTAACTTGACTTTTAAAATCAACTAAACACATGTTCTATATCTATATGATATGCTAACTTAATGATTTAAAACCTGGAAACACGAAAAACACCGTAAAACCGGATTTACGCCGTCGTAGTAACACCGCGGGCTGTTTTGGGTTAGTTAATTAAAAACTATGATAAACTTTGATTTAAAAGTTTTTATTCTGAGAAAATGATTTTTATTATGAACATGAAACTATATCCAAAAATTATGGTTAAACTCAAAGTGGAAGTATGTTTTCTAAAATGGTCATCTAGACGTCGTTCTTTCGACTGAAATGACTACCTTTACAAAAACGACTTGTAACTTATTTTTCCGACTAGAAACCTATACTTTTTTTGTTTAGATTCATAAAATAGAGTTCAATATGAAACCATAGCAATTTGATTCACTCAAAACGGATTTAAAATGAAGAAGTTATGGGTAAAACAAGATTGGATAATTTTTCTCATTTTAGCTACGTGAAAATTGGTAACAAATCTATTCCAACCATAACTTAATCAACTTGTATTATATATTATGTAATCTTGAGATACCATAGACACGTATACAATGTTTCGACCTATCATGTCGACACATCTATATATATTTCGGAACAACCATAGACACTCTATATGTGAATGTTGGAGTTAGCTATACAGGGTTGAGGTTGATTCCAAAATATATATAGTTTGAGTTGTGATCAATACTGAGATACGTATACACTGGGTCGTGGATTGATTCAAGATAATATTTATCGATTTATTTCTGTACATCTAACTGTGGACAACTAGTTGTAGGTTACTAACGAGGACAGCTGACTTAATAAACTTAAAACATCAAAATATATTAAATGTGTTGTAAATATATTTTGAACATACTTTGATATATATGTATATATTGTTATAGGTTCGTGAATCAACCAGTGGCCAAGTCTTACTTCCCGACGAAGTAAAAATCTGTGAAAGTGAGTTATAGTCCCACTTTTAAAATCTAATATTTTTGGGATGAGAATACATGCAGGTTTTATAAATGATTTACAAAATAGACACAAGTACGTGAAACTACATTCTATGGTTGAATTATCGAAATCGAATATGCCCCTTTTTATTAAGTCTGGTAATCTAAGAATTAGGGAACAGACACCCTAATTGACGCGAATCCTAAAGATAGATCTATTGGGCCTAACAAACCCCATCCAAAGTACCGGATGCTTTAGTACTTCGAAATTTATATCATATCCGAAGGGTGTCCCGGAATGATGGGGATATTCTTATATATGCATCTTGTTATTGTCGGTTACCAGGTGTTCACCATATGAATGATTTTTATCTCTATGTATGGGATGTGTATTGAAATATGAAATCTTGTGGTCTATTGTTACGATTTGATATATATAGGTTAAACCTATAACTCACCAACATTTTTGTTGACGTTTTAAGCATGTTTATTCTCAGGTGATTATTAAGAGCTTCCGCTGTCGCATACTTAAATAAGGACAAGATTTGGAGTCCATGCTTGTATGATATCGTGTAAAAACTGCATTCAAGAAACTTATTTTGTTGTAACATATTTGTATTGTAAACCATTATGTAATGGTCGTGTGTAAACAGGATATTTTAGATTATCATTATTCGATAATCTACGTAAAGCTTTTTAAACCTTTATTGATGAAATAAAGGTTATGGTTTGTTTAAAAATGAATGCAGTCTTTGAAAAACGTCTCATATAGAGGTCAAAACCTCGCAACGAAATCAATTAATATGGAACGTTTTTAATCAATAAGAACGGGACATTTCAGTTGGTATCCGAGCGTTGGTCTTAGAGAACCAGAAAATTTGCATTAGTGTGTCTTATCGAGTTTGTTAGGATGCATTAGTGAGTCTGGACTTCGACCGTGTTTTCTTTAAAAATGATTGCTTAACATTTTTGTTGGAAACTATATATTTTTAACATATGAATATTATGTGATATATTAATCTCTTAACGTGTTTGATATTATGTGATAGATGTCTACCTCTAGAACAAGTCCCATTGACTCACCTAATAATAATGAAGAGTCAAATGTAAATTGGAATGATTTGTGGACTGATTCACAAGTTCCCGAAGAGGAACCGGAAGAAGAGTCGGAACCGGAAGAAGAATCGGAACCGGAAGAAGAATCGGAACCGGATGAAGAAATAGAACCGGTGGGGGAAATAATAAAACGGTTAAGTAAAAGAAAATCCTCAACCAACCGACCAAAGTTAATTATGGTCAATGGTGTTTCCGCCAAGGAAGCAAAATATTGGGAGGATTACCAATTCTCCGATGAATCGGATTCCGACGAGAATTCCGATGATGTTATAGAAATTACCCCAACTGAATTTAAAAAGGCAAAAGAAAATAATAAGGGAAAGGGCATAAAAATAGAGAAATCTAATTCCAACCCCGATGAACTTTATATGTATCGTCAACCCCCGAAGTCCTTAAGTTGTAACAATGACCCGGGAACCTCTAAACCACCAGGTTTTTCTAAACCAATGTGGACAACGACGGCTCGTATTAGGGGAACATCATATATCCCTAGAAACTTGGCAAAACGAACCAAAAACCGAAGAAGAAGAAACGAGCGAGTCGGAATAGGATAGTTGTATTCGTGTGGTGTAATATATGGAATATAGTGTTCTTATGCTCTATGATATATGTAAAAATTGCTTGTATTAATAAGTATTTTTTTTTATGAATCTAACTCTTGTCTATTTTTACAGTTTAAAAACACAAAATGGATAGACAACCCAATATTTTAAGAGACCTACCCGGAGACATGATTGATGAAATCTTGTCTAGAGTCGGCCAGAATTCTTCGGCACAACTATTTAAGGCGAGATCAGTTTGTAAGACATTCGAAGAACGTTCCAAGAATGTCTTGGTTTATAAGAGACTTTCGTTTGAAAGATGGGGGATATCACATTGGGAAACCCATAAGTTACGATGTGTTTACTTTGACGCATATATTGCGGGGAACCCAAATGCTATTTTACGCAACGGGTTAAGAAATTATTTTGACTCAATATATCCGAATATTGGACTTCGTGATTTAGAAAAAGCGGCTAACATGCAACATAAAGAAGCATGTTATGCTTACGGATTAGTAATGTTCGCTTCTCACCAAAGTGAGAACAAGAACATCGGGCTACAACTATTAAACAAAACGTTTCCACAAGTGACGGAGTCGGTAATTGGGGTAAGAAATGAGGTTTTTAGATTATTACGGGACTGTTGGACATTACGTAACCCTCGTCCCTTTGATGACGTTACAACACGCTGTCTTATCAACGGCCATAACGGTTATGTTGCACAAGACCAAGGATGGGAAGTAGTCCTAGTAAAACCAGAATGCATGACTTGTTTCTGGACGTATGAATTACGTGTCTTTATTGCCTTTGCTGAACGACTTGTGTACTAGCTAGAATTGTCTTCACAACTATCTTGTATCAAAGTTATTGTGTGCTATATTTCATGCTTTATGTAAAATAAGCGGTATTGTAAGTTTGTAAAATATTGTATAAAAGTTTGAACGCGAAATATTATTATAATCAGTTTTTCATATAGAATTGTAGTAGTTGAATTGTATATTAGCTACTAAGTATGAACTTAACGGGTAGGTACTACCCGAATTTAAACTTATAAAACGCTAATATGAAGAAAAAGCTTTTATAAATGAGTTCATATTATGCTACGAAATACTATTAACTACTCTTAATATTCTGTATGATTAACTTGTTCCATTTAACTATTTTGAAGGAAATGGCACCGACTACTCGACACACCGTGAATATGAATGAAGAGGAATTCCGTACTTTTCTAGCTTCAAACATAGCCGCAGTACAGGCTGCGCTACATACCAACAATAACCTTGGATCTAGCAGTACAGGAAATCGTGTAGGATGCACCTACAAAGAATTCATTGCCTGCAAACCTTTGGAATTTGATGGAACCGAAGGACCGATCGGATTGAAACGGTGGACCGAGAAGGTTGAATCGGTGTTTGCCATAAGTAAGTGTACTGAAGAGGACAAAGTGAAGTACGCTACGCATACCTTCACAGGTTCTGCGTTAACATGGTGGAATACCTATCTAGAGCAAGTGGGACAAGATGATGCGTACGCACTACCGTGGTCAGCATTCAAGCACTTGATGAACGAGAAGTACCGTCCCAGAACCGAGGTCAATAAGCTCAAGACAGAACTTAGAGGGTTACGAACCCAAGGATTTGATATTACCACGTACGAAAGACGATTCACAGAATTGTGCCTATTGTGTCCGGGAGCATTCGAAGATGAGGAAGAGAAGATCGACGCGTTTGTGAAAGGATTACCGGAAAGAATCCAAGAAGATATAAGTTCACACGAGCCCGCCTCCATACAACAGGCATGTAGAATGGCTCACAAACTAGTGAACCAGATTGAAGAAAGAATTAAAGAACAGACTGCTGAAGAGGCCAATGTGAAGCAAGTCAAAAGAAAGTGGGAGGAAAACGGTGATAAGAATCACCAATACAACAACAACAGCAATTACAACAATAATCGCAACAATTATCCCAACAATCGCAACATCAATCGCAACTACAACAAACGGCCCAACAACAACAACAACAACAACAACAACAACAGCAACTACAACAATCATCCCAACAACAATAATAACCGCAACAACAACAACAATCAGAAGCAACTATGCCAAAGGTGTGAAAAGAATCACTCGGGGTTCTGCACCAAATTTTGCAACAAGTGTAAAAGAAATGGTCATAGCGCGGCGAAGTGTGAGGTCTACGGACCAGGGGTTAATAGAACGAAAGGAACAAATGGTGTCGGAACGAGTAATGGCGGAGCAAGTAGTGTCGGAGCAAGTTATGCCAATGTAGTTTGTTATAAATGTGGAAAACCAGGCCACATTATTAGAAATTGCCCGAACCAGGAGAACACGAATGGACAAGGCCGTGGAAGAGTTTTCAATATTAATGCGGTAGAGGCACAGGAAGACCCGGAGCTTGTTACGGGTACGTTTCTTATTGACAATAAATCTGCTTACGTTTTATTTGATTCGGGTGCGGATAGAAGCTATATGAGTAGAGATTTTTGTGCTAAATTAAGTTGTCCATTGACGCCTTTGGATAGTAAATTTTTACTCGAATTAGCAAATGGTAAATTAATTTCAGCAGATAATATATGTCGGAATCGAGAAATTAAACTGGTTAGCGAAACATTTAAGATTGATTTGATACCAGTAGAGTTAGGGAGTTTTGATGTGATAATCGGTATGGACTGGTTGAAAGAAGTGAAAGCGGAGATCGTTTGTTACAAAAATGCAATTCGCATTATACGAGAAAAAGGAAAACCCTTAATGGTGTACGGAGAAAAGGGCAACACGAAGCTACATCTTATTAGTAATTTGAAGGCACAAAAACTAATAAGAAAAGGTTGCTATGCTGTTCTAGCACACGTCGAGAAAGTACAAACTGAAGAAAAGAGCATCAATGATGTTCCCATTGCAAAAGAATTTCCCGATGTATTTCCGAAAGAATTACCGGGATTACCCCCACATCGATCCGTTGAATTTCAAATAGATCTTGTACCAGGAGCTGCACCAATAGCTCGTGCTCCTTACAGACTCGCACCCAGCGAGATGAAAGAACTGCAAAGCCAATTACAAGAACTTTTAGAGCGTGGTTTCATTCGACCAAGCACATCACCGTGGGGAGCTCCTGTTTTGTTTGTCAAGAAGAAAGATGGTACATTCAGGTTGTGTATCGACTACCGAGAGTTGAACAAACTTACCATCAAGAACCGCTACCCACTACCGAGAATCGACGACTTATTTGATCAACTACAAGGCTCGTCTGTTTATTCAAAGATTGACTTACGTTCCGGGTATCATCAAATGCGGGTGAAAGAAGATGATATTCCAAAGACTGCTTTCAGAACACGTTACGGTCATTATGAGTTTATGGTCATGCCGTTTGGTTTAACTAATGCACCAGCTGTGTTCATGGACCTTATGAACCGAGTGTGTGGACCATACCTTGACAAGTTTGTCATTGTTTTCATTGATGACATACTTATTTACTCAAAGAATGACCAAGAACACGGTGAACATTTGAGAAAGGTGTTAGAAGTATTGAGGAAGGAAGAATTGTACGCTAAGTTTTCAAAGTGTGCATTTTGGTTGGAAGAAGTTCAATTCCTCGGTCACATAGTGAACAAAGAAGGTATTAAGGTGGATCCGGCAAAGATAGAAACTGTTGAAAAGTGGGAAACCCCGAAAACTCCAAAACACATACGCCAGTTTTTAGGACTAGCTGGTTACTACAGAAGGTTCATCCAAGACTTTTCCAGAATAGCAAAACCCTTAACTGCATTAACGCATAAAGGGAAGAAATTTGAATGGAATGATGAACAAGAGAAAGCGTTTCAGTTATTGAAGAAAAAGCTAACTACGGCACCTATATTGTCATTGCCTGAAGGGAATGATGATTTTGTGATTTATTGTGACTCATCAAAGCAAGGTCTCGGTTGTGTATTAATGCAACGAACGAAGGTGATTGCTTATGCGTCTAGACAATTGAAGATTCACGAACAAAATTATACGACGCATGATTTGGAATTAGGCGCGGTTGTTTTTGCATTAAAGACTTGGAGGCACTACTTATATGGGGTCAAAAGTATTATATATACCGACCACAAAAGTCTTCAACACATATTTAATCAGAAACAACTGAATATGAGGCAGCGTAGGTGGATTGAATTATTGAATGATTACGATTTTGAGATTCGTTACCACCCGGGGAAGGCAAATGTGGTAGCCGATGCCTTGAGCAGGAAGGATAGAGAACCCATTCGAGTAAAATCTATGAATATAATGATTCATAATAACATTACTACTCAAATAAAGGAGGCGCAACAAGGAGTTTTAAAAGAGGGAAATTTAAAGGATGAAATACCCAAAGGATCGGAGAAGCATCTTAATATTCGGGAAGACGGAACCCGGTATAGGGCTGAAAGGATTTGGGTACCAAAATTTGGAGATATGAGAGAAATGGTACTTAGAGAAGCTCATAAAACCAGATACTCAATACATCCTGGAACGGGGAAGATGTACAAGGATCTCAAGAAACATTTTTGGTGGCCAGGTATGAAAGCCGATGTTGCTAAATACGTAGGAGAATGTTTGACGTGTTCTAAGGTCAAAGCTGAGCATCAGAAACCATCAGGTCTACTTCAACAACCCGAAATCCCGGAATGGAAATGGGAAAACATTACCATGGATTTCATCACTAAATTGCCAAGGACTGCAAGTGGTTTTGATACTATTTGGGTAATAGTTGATCGTCTCACCAAATCAGCACACTTCCTACCAATAAGAGAAGATGACAAGATGGAGAAGTTAGCACGACTGTATTTGAAGGAAGTCGTCTCCAGACATGGAATACCAATCTCTATTATCTCTGATAGGGATGGCAGATTTATTTCAAGATTCTGGCAGACATTACAGCAAGCATTAGGAACTCGTCTAGACATGAGTACTGCCTATCATCCACAAACTGATGGGCAGAGCGAAAGGACGATACAAACGCTTGAAGACATGCTACGAGCATGTGTTATTGATTTCGGAAACAGTTGGGATCGACATCTACCGTTAGCAGAATTTTCCTACAATAACAGCTACCATTCAAGCATTGAGATGGCGCCGTTTGAAGCACTTTATGGTAGAAAGTGCAGATCTCCGATTTGTTGGAGTGAATTGGGGGATAGACAGATTACGGGTCCGGAGATTATACAAGAAACTACCGAGAAGATCATCCAAATTCAACAACGGTTGAAAACCGCCCAAAGTCGACAAAAGAGCTACGCTGACATTAAAAGAAAAGATATAGAATTTGAAATTGGAGAGATGGTCATGCTTAAAGTTTCACCTTGGAAAGGCGTTGTTCGATTTGGTAAACGAGGGAAATTAAATCCAAGGTATATTGGACCATTCAAGATTATTGATCGTGTCGGACCAGTAGCTTACCGACTTGAGTTACCTCAACAACTCGCGGCTGTACATAACACTTTCCACGTCTCGAATTTGAAGAAATGTTTTGCTAAAGAAGATCTCACTATTCCGTTAGATGAAATCCAAATCAACGAAAAACTCCAATTCATCGAAGAACCCGTCGAAATAATGGATCGTGAGGTTAAAAGACTTAAGCAAAACAAGATACCAATTGTTAAGGTTCAATGGAATGCTCGTAGAGGACCCGAGTTCACCTGGGAGCGTGAAGATCAGATGAAGAAGAAATACCCGCATCTATTTCCAGAAGATTCGTCAACACCTTCAACAGCTTAAAATTTCGGGACGAAATTTATTTAACGGGTAGGTACTGTAGTGACCCGAACTTTTCCATGTTTATATATATTAATTGAGATTGATATTTACATGATTAAATGTTTCCAACATGTTAAGCAATCAAACTTGTTAAGACTTGATTAATTGAAATAGGTTTCATATAGACAATTGACCACCCAAGTTGACCGGTGATTCACGAATGTTAAAACTTGTAAAAACTATATGATGACATATATATGGATATATATATAGTTAACATGATATTATGATAAGTAAACATATCATTAAGTATATTAACAATGAACTACATATGTAAAAACAAGACTATTAACTTAATGATTTTTAAACGAGACATATATGTAACGATTATCGTTGTAAAGACATTTAATGTATATATATTATATTAAGAGATATTCATACATGATAATATCATGATAATATAATAATTTAAAATCTCATTTGATATTATAAACATTGGGTTAACAACATTTAACAAGATCGTTAACCTAAAGGTTTCAAAACAACACTTACATGTAACGACTAACGATGACTTAACGACTCAGTTAAAATGTATATACATGTAGTGTTTTAATATGTATTTATACACTTTTGAAAGACTTCAATACACTTATCAAAATACTTCTACTTAACAAAAATGCTTACAATTACATTCTCGTTCAGTTTCATCAACAATTCTACTCGTATGCACCCGTATTCGTACTCGTACAATACACAGCTTTTAGATGTATGTACTATTGGTATATACACTCCAATGATCAGCTCTTAGCAGCCCATGTGAGTCACCTAACACATGTGGGAACCATCATTTGGCAACTAGCATGAAATATCTCATAAGATTACAAAAATATGAGTAATCATTCATGACTTATTTACATGAAAACAAAATTACATATCCTTTATATCTAATCCATACACCAACGACCAAAAACACCTACAAACACTTTCATTCTTCAATTTTCTTCATCTAATTGAACTCTCTCAAGTTCTATCTTCAAGTTCTAAGTGTTCTTCATAAATTCCAAAAGTTCTAGTTTCATAAAATCAAGAATACTTTCAAGTTTGCTAGCTCACTTCCAATCTTGTAAGGTGATCATCCAACCTCAAGAAATCTTTGTTTCTTACAGTAGGTTATCATTCTAATACAAGGTAATAATCATATTTAAACTTTGGTTCAATTTCTATAACTATAACAATCTTATTTCAAGTGATGATCTTACTTGAACTTGTTTTCGTGTCATGATTTTGCTTCAAGAACTTTGAGCCATCCAAGGATCCATTGAAGCTAGATCCATTTTTCTATTTTCCAGTAGGTTCATCCAAGGAACTTAAGGTAGTAATGATGTTCATAACATCATTCGATTCATACATATAAAGCTATCTTATTCGAAGGTTTAAACTTGTAATCACTAGAACATAGTTTAGTTAATTCTAAACTTGTTCGCAAACAAAAGTTAATCCTTCTAACTTGACTTTTAAAATCAACTAAACACATGTTCTATATCTATATGATATGCTAACTTAATGATTTAAAACCTGGAAACACGAAAAACACCGTAAAACCGGATTTACGCCGTCGTAGTAACACCGCGGGCTGTTTTGGGTTAGTTAATTAAAAACTATGATAAACTTTGATTTAAAAGTTTTTATTCTGAGAAAATGATTTTTATTATGAACATGAAACTATATCCAAAAATTATGGTTAAACTCAAAGTGGAAGTATGTTTTCTAAAATGGTCATCTAGACGTCGTTCTTTCGACTGAAATGACTACCTTTACAAAAACGACTTGTAACTTATTTTTCCGACTAGAAACCTATACTTTTTTTGTTTAGATTCATAAAATAGAGTTCAATATGAAACCATAGCAATTTGATTCACTCAAAACGGATTTAAAATGAAGAAGTTATGGGTAAAACAAGATTGGATAATTTTTCTCATTTTAGCTACGTGAAAATTGGTAACAAATCTATTCCAACCATAACTTAATCAACTTGTATTATATATTATGTAATCTTGAGATACCATAGACACGTATACAATGTTTCGACCTATCATGTCGACACATCTATATATATTTCGGAACAACCATAGACACTCTATATGTGAATGTTGGAGTTAGCTATACAGGGTTGAGGTTGATTCCAAAATATATATAGTTTGAGTTGTGATCAATACTGAGATACGTATACACTGGGTCGTGGATTGATTCAAGATAATATTTATCGATTTATTTCTGTACATCTAACTGTGGACAACTAGTTGTAGGTTACTAACGAGGACAGCTGACTTAATAAACTTAAAACATCAAAATATATTAAATGTGTTGTAAATATATTTTGAACATACTTTGATATATATGTATATATTGTTATAGGTTCGTGAATCAACCAGTGGCCAAGTCTTACTTCCCGACGAAGTAAAAATCTGTGAAAGTGAGTTATAGTCCCACTTTTAAAATCTAATATTTTTGGGATGAGAATACATGCAGGTTTTATAAATGATTTACAAAATAGACACAAGTACGTGAAACTACATTCTATGGTTGAATTATCGAAATCGAATATGCCCCTTTTTATTAAGTCTGGTAATCTAAGAATTAGGGAACAGACACCCTAATTGACGCGAATCCTAAAGATAGATCTATTGGGCCTAACAAACCCCATCCAAAGTACCGGATGCTTTAGTACTTCGAAATTTATATCATATCCGAAGGGTGTCCCGGAATGATGGGGATATTCTTATATATGCATCTTGTTATTGTCGGTTACCAGGTGTTCACCATATGAATGATTTTTATCTCTATGTATGGGATGTGTATTGAAATATGAAATCTTGTGGTCTATTGTTACGATTTGATATATATAGGTTAAACCTATAACTCACCAACATTTTTGTTGACGTTTTAAGCATGTTTATTCTCAGGTGATTATTAAGAGCTTCCGCTGTCGCATACTTAAATAAGGACAAGATTTGGAGTCCATGCTTGTATGATATCGTGTAAAAACTGCATTCAAGAAACTTATTTTGTTGTAACATATTTGTATTGTAAACCATTATGTAATGGTCGTGTGTAAACAGGATATTTTAGATTATCATTATTCGATAATCTACGTAAAGCTTTTTAAACCTTTATTGATGAAATAAAGGTTATGGTTTGTTTAAAAATGAATGCAGTCTTTGAAAAACGTCTCATATAGAGGTCAAAACCTCGCAACGAAATCAATTAATATGGAACGTTTTTAATCAATAAGAACGGGACATTTCAAGTCTAATCCTAAACTAACTCCAACTTCTTTGTGTTCATCCTAATCCTAATCACAATTCTAGATCATTCCTTGAGTAATTTGGATTGTGATCAAACTCTAACTATTTGGCCGAACCCTTAAACCTACACAAATTCATTCATTAAAAACTCACAACTCTCTCCTCCTCTTCCTCTTGAACTCGGCAACTATCACTTCCCCCACATCACCACCGCCGACCACCAAAAACAACCACCATCACCGCCACTTGCTGCTGTCTTTTGTAGCCACAAACCACCACCATCACCACCTGTTTGCTGATGTAAACCGCCACCTGCAGTAGCCTTTTTGTTGCTATTTCTGGCCGCCAAACATCACTACACTATCGCCACTTATCACCATCCGAACCCACCACAGTTTGCAGCAGCTGCTGCTGTGTTTCTGTTCGTGAAACAGCACCAAAACTGAAGGTTTTGGGCTGCCTCTGCTGCTCATCTTCTATTGTTCACGCCACCACCTTCAAACATCATCTCTCTTGTTCTTGTTCCGTATGAATCATAACCTTAACTGTTTAAATTTATATACTTATACTATTATGGTTATGAATATGAAACACTAATATTGATATAAAAATTAAGAGATTATAATATAGATTGTTTTGAATTGAAAAAAAAAAGCCTGATGCTCGATCAGGAAGAGAAAAAGAAAATGGTGATTAAAAATTGGATTTTTACACTTTGGTCCCTGATCTTTATTAATAGTTACAAAATAGTTTAAAAGAATTATATATTTACTATTTAACCCCTGAACTATATATTATTATATAAAGTATATAGCTAAAATTTTATATATAATGTTTTATGAATTAAGATAACAAAGTATGATACATAAATACTTATATTTTACGATAATACTTATTTAAATATAAGACTATGAGTTATGTGTTATGTGAAAAGTATAAAATATTAAATGTATGTATATATATTTTATTCGTAAAACCCTAACATGAATATGATATTGTATATATGAAACATATAGATATATATGAAAGATTATGTTCATGCGTATATGTAGATATACATGAATACATGAGTGCACGCATGTATAAATGTAGATACATATATACGTACCTCATAATTAGAAGTATATATGTATGTGTGTAAGTATATACATGGAAAGAAATAATCAAGTGAAGTATTCCTATACTCACTAGAACATACGTGGAACTATAATCACAAACAAATAACGTATGACTTTCACGAGACTCACTGCTACTCACGGTCATGGATGGTGTCTAGTTTGCCAGTTTGGGATAAGGTTGTGGATCTTGAATGTCACGACTTAAAGTCGGATCAAGAGTCCTGGCCCCAGGTTACATCTGGCTGTCCATTGACTTACTTGATAGCAACGAGGATCGTTTGAGTTATGCAACATCTAAACTATGGGAATAATTAACATTGTAAACTCTAAAAAGGACATCGGTAATATATATGAACATATATATCAAACACATAACTATAATGATGGTGATGATGACCATGATGATCCAACTAACTGAAACCCTAATGATGATAGGTTGACAACTTTGGACTACCGCTGCTATTTTTTATCACACTGTTACTGTGCTCATAAGGTGAGTCATAGCCCCAACTTTTTATTTGTTTTATAAATTGTTTTCAGGGTGAGAATGCATGTTTTTTTTTTCTATTTTACACGTAGACCCAAGTACTAAACTTACATTCTATGTTGAGTTATAACTAAAAATCCCTTAGCTTTTGTAACTAGTAACTACCGGTTATAAGAACTGGTGGGCGCGAATAGTTGTATATGGATCCATAGGGCTTGACATCCCCGTCCGTCCGGGTTAGAAACTAACCTAAACTTAACGGGCGTATACTATTTGAGGTGGTACATTTTGGGTAGGTGTACATAACAACAGGGGTACTAAACGAACGTTAAGGCTTAGTTACCGGGTGCTCAAACTTATAGAATCTTTTTATATTTTAAAGATGCCGGCAAAGCATGCAAACAAACAAATCTTGTGGTCTATACTCTACACTTTATACTACTTAAACTTATGATTCACTAAACCTTTGTGTTGACGTTTTTACATGTTTATTCTCAGGTAATTAGAGAATACTTCCGCTGTAGCTAGTAAGGCAGTAGAGATCATGCATATGGATTGAAGACTTGTTTAAACTTTGATAGTGGCATTATGACTTTTCATTTTAAATACATTTGGTTTTTGGTTAGTATTTTGTTGGTTTTTAACTTTAAGTATTGTAAACGTTTGGTTTTTGAATAAAAGTGCCACTATTACTTTTGAAATGTTGCATATAGCTTGCATCGATCAGACTTTGACCTCTGGTAATACAGCATGTCAAAGCCACATTTTGACGGGGTATTACAAATATGCTTGAAAGTTTATACATGTGTTCATAGGGTGTTTTGTAAAAGACTGTACAATTTATTTTAAAGTATGTACACATGGTCATGGAGATGTTTTATCATAAGGTTGTTCATAGGGTGTTTTGTAAAAGACTGTACAATTTATTTTAAAGTATGTACACATGGTCATGGAGATGTTTTATCATAAGGTTGTACATAATGCTTCAAATACTGTACATATGGTCATGAGGGTGTTTTACCATAAGGTTGTATTTAAATACTGTACAAATGCTCATGAGGGTATTTTATCATAAGGTTGTACATAATGCTTCATACATTATACAATGAACATGTTTATATTTTTATTAAATATAATTAATTTTTAATGACATCATCATGAGTGGCTTATAAATTTTTTATTCATTTTTGAATTTTTTTAAGCTTGGATAATCTTTATTTATGACATCATCATCATTTTAGATATTTATACGATACTATATATAGATAGAAGTCATTGATATGATGATATCGATGTGTCCCTCTTACCTTAAAGTCTTGAGTTCAAATCCTTCAGAAAAGGAGTAATATATAAATAAATATACTTCGCATATACTAAACAAGAAAAAAGTATATCATAGGTTCCTTTTTCGCAGTTGTTTAGTTTTGTGAGATACTGTTAGTTGATCGGTTTTTTTTCCTTGTATGTTTCTCTTGACTGGTACGTGTTAGGGTTACATCTGAACACATAATTTGTTATAAAAGTTAATCGTATTTCCGCCAAGAAAAAAAAGAAACAAGTGAACGGTAAATATGATGACGTCAACTTACATCATGCTGATGTCAACAATTTCGCCTTTTCCTATTTTTTAAAACATTTTTCAAAAAAGAAAAAATTTATCCTGTCAAAATGCGCGGGCTTCCTAATTCATTTCAACTATTCAAATTTAAATTCATAGCTATCTTACTAAACTATATCAATAAAAAATGTGATAATGGATGATACCATTTACTATATATTGATGCTCTATTTTGTCCCAGCAATGGTAGTATAGTGATTAAGGATATGCATCATAATGCGGAGGTCATGGATTCAATCCCAGTCGAGTGTTCTTGATTTTAAGCATATGTTACGTTATTTTCCTCTCACATGTTGATTGTGGCACCTGCTAGTGTGGGGGCGTCAAAGGATTAATTTTACCCTTTTTATGCTAATATAATATGTAGTATGTTTTATTATATTATTTGGATGATTGCACAACAATTATACAAAACAAATTATGGAATATGTATTATTGTACAATATTTTATTAAAACTAGATATTTCTTGGGAGAATAAAAGGCTAAATTCGATATAACATACACGAGTCACAACTAGGGGTGGACATAATATCCAAATCCGAATTATCCGAAAGTCCGATCCGAAAATATCCGAAAATTTGGATATCCGAATTTTTGGATATCCGAAAAAGGGTATCCGGATTTTCGGATATCGGATCATTTTTTCAAAATATTCAGATATTCGGATAATCCGATATCCGAAATAAAATACACTTATCACTAATATATTTATATTTATAGTTTAGTGACTCAATGGGTAATGACTTATGGACTTTATAGCTTTCAAGGTAGACTAACCTTTTAACTTTCAAGAGTAAAAAGAACAAAGATAGCTATTAAAAACAATCAATCGTTACAAAGAGTAAAGTAGTGTACTATGATTTATCAATATTCTTTTTTCTGAAACTCGCATGCATTCATATTTTGATATGCTTTTTGTTTGGTTCATCCTCACAGGATGGATGCGTATCATTTTTATTGTAGCGAGTATGACATACTAATTATAACTTGTTCACGTTCTAGAACGATATTATATTTACTTTAATGAAAAAACATGAAGTTATTATATGATACATGATAAATTGTTGGAAATTTAGTATAATTGAGGGATTTAATCTACACTTGTAAATGGGTTAAGAGATACGGAGTGTACACACATTAAGTGATAGATTACCCGGACCCGAAAGTGGTTTTCCATTATCACAAATTTGAGTGATTACGGAAGTATTATTCCTGCACTAGGTGAAACATCTCCATCGTGGAAATAAAACAAACAACTTTATGAAAAGGATTTAATCGATTTCCTTGATTTGGTTGTTGGAAATAAAACAAACAACTTTATGAAAAGAATTTAATCGATTTCCTTGATTTGGTTGTTGGAAATAAAACAAACAACTTTATGAAAAGGATTTGTTTTAGATTTGAAAAGGAAATTGAATTTTATGAAAAGGATTTAATTGATTTCCTTGATTTGGTTTTTGGAAATAAAACAAACAACTTTATGAAAATGATTTGTTTTAGATTTGAAAAGGAAATTAGTTAGTGAAACATCTCCATCGTGAAATAATACTTGTTTTTGGGTGCCTATAAATAAGGACTATCATTCATGAGAAAAAATAGATACAAAAAACACCTTAATACTCTTATGCAAAAGAGTTCTTGTTTACTGCCAATAACAAGAACTAATCTCTGTCTTATCCCAAAGTGATATTCGTGTAACCCAGGCAATAAGGGTCGAATAATTACTTTCGGAAAGTGATACCACGATTCAGTGATTTATCCGGCTATCGATTATTTTACCCTACACGAAATTTCAATAAAACCTCCAACATAAATTACTATATATAAGCACATCCAAAGTTATAAGAAATATACGAGTATATATTAACCAGATAATTAGTATAAATATCTCTATGTAAACAGCTAAACCAGATCATTGTTATGTTTATGTTACGATGATGTGGTAATCGTGTTTTGAACTTTATTGTGTTTGTTACGATGATGTGTTAATCGTGTTATGAACTTTTGTAGCATGAAATTCAAAATGTTATACTTAGGTGTACGTGACATGTTATGTAATGTGTATTTTGTCATTTGTATATTTTGCATTTATTAGAATACACTTCGAATATTCGGATAATCCGATATCAAAATCTGAAATTTCGGATAACCGAAATTTCGGATTCGAATTTTGGATTGCCGAATTCACTATCCAAATTTTCGGGTATCCGAAATTTAGGATATCCGGTTTTGCCCACCCCTATTCACAACAAGAGATGCACCGTAAACCACAACAAACAAGATACCATATACTTAAAGTTAAACTAAAATCAATTCGGTAAACTCAAACAACACCAACATGATACATTGTATATTTATATATTTACTATGGTGTCAGGTTTAAAAGTAGGTGTAGACAAAACGTGTGTTGTTGGTATTGGGGTCAGTGGCGTGGAGGCAGAGGAAATGGCGGTTACTTCATGTCGAAAGGTTGGTCATTTTCCGACTAAATACTTAGGACTCCCTATCGGTGCAAACATAAATCACATCATTAATAGCAAGGATTGACCAAGACATTTCTTTATAAACTTTTTACATGCAAGTCTATTTTTCTTTCGATTAAAGTGAGGTTGACATTATTCAAAAGTGTTCGGAGACTATTATGAAGAACATTGAAGCAACGAGCAAGGTTTTTTTATGGATAGCAATGTCAATGCCATGAAGATCGCTTAGCTCAAGTGGAATAATACGTAAGCTTATTTCACAAAAGGTGGCTTAAACGCTGGAAGCACCAAGGCTTTCAATTAGTCTTCTCATTCATCATCGTTCACATATTTCAATTTTTGTTTCACTAATTCTATTAAAATGAGTACTAAATCTAAATGACTATTTATAATATCGAACAATAGTACAATATTACATTGTAGCTTATATTATTATTACTAAACTTTATTATGAAATTTCGAGTCGGGTATGTGAGTCGGGTATATGGGTCGAGTATGCGGGTTTGTATCTAAACCCATCCCCATACCCGAACCCGCAAAAATAATCAAAACTATTCCATACTCGGCCCACGACCCGAATACCCGGACCATAACCCGAACCAAAGTCTCGGGTTTACCCAAATCGGGTACGGGTCTTTTTGCCATCCCTAGGTATTGTTGGTGATTTTTGTGTCATTGGTCATTTTGTGTGATAAGGTGATTTACTTGAGACAAATGAATTCCGAGTTAGCTTTATAACAAATTAGAAGAGTGTGAAGTACACGCTTGTTTAAGCTAACCAGAGTCATCTAATTGAGAGGTTGTGTTTGTTAGTGGTGCGTTTTTTTTTACCAAAAGACACAACTAATCATGAAATGGTGTAAACCTTAATGTAATGGTGTAACCATTAATAGACACTTTTTAGCTAAAAGGTGTAACCATTCATTGTACATTTTAGCCAAAATGTGTAACCTTTCATACTCTATATATAGATAGTATTTGTCTCACATTCAAAGATGATGAAAACATGAACACTCACTATATAAAATTATCTATGTTTTTTACTCTAAATTTTAATTGCCTATATTCGAGTTATGCCTTTGTCTTATCTCAATAAAGATTTTGTGTAATCCTAAGGCAATATATTTATATCGGGTGGAAATACTTTATTAGGAAAGTGTTTACACGATTCAAAAGTTTATCCAAGCATATTTAAACCATATATCCAACATGTATGAATCCTGGATATGATCAGGTGGTGGCCAACGACACGATAATCTTTTTGCTCATTATAAACTATACTAATTGTCATGAGCCATTTACTCTTCACGGGGTTATTTTAGTCATTTTACTTCCTTTTTAATTTCTATCTTTTCTTTTACAAGGGTACTAACATCCTGACACCACACCTCCACCATTAACCTCCACCGTCACCGATTACCGTTAACAACTGTCACCGACCACTGTTATTTGCAGTTATTTACCAAATGAACATTTTTAAAGATCCATCTAACAACCTAGAATCAAGATCAATACCCACCGACTCGTCAAGCGTAACATGGAGATAAATAATAGCCATGAACCAAATTTGGGCATAAAAGTAGAGAAAAAAATTTAACAAACATAAAAAGTACAATTTATAACACGAATAAACAAAATTAACAAACAGACCAGATCTAGCTGCAGTTTGCGTAAATTATTTGGTGGCTGTTAGAGAAATAGACGATGGAACACAGTAGATCGGTGGCAGCTTAGTACGATTGTCGATTATCAACGACAAGGAAAGGATATCGCAGTGGCAGTGGCAGTTGCAACTTGAAGAAAAGTGAGGTTAATAAATTTTGGGTCGGAAGAAATATTCATTTTATTATAACTAAATTATTAGCAAAGTAATTTTATTAAAATTAACAAAAGTATTTTTACAAAACTATACGGGGTAGTTTAAGACCATTTCTAACCGTAACTGTAACATCACAGTCAGCCATATGTTTTTTATTTTTACATTTTATATATGTAATTAACACATTATTTAATAAAAATAATAAATAGTATTCATTCGAACGGCTATATTTTAAAACCCAACAACTATATATTTTTTTCTCTTTATATAGGCCAGTTTTCTCATCATAAATTTACACTTCAAAAATTCTCAACTTCTTAAACACTCTCAATTGTTCAAAATAAGTCCATTGAATGTTGCCTTACAAGTTAATTACGGAGGTGAATTTGATCGGGAAGTGATGAATTATCAATCTTGCTGGCAACAAGAGTATGTCATTGATGTGCGCGAATATGACTTGTCGAATTTTTTAGAGTTTCTTAAGAAAGACCTATGATATCGCATATTTCGTACGCGTTTTCCTTAGCGATATCGGGTACATTTTGGTCCTTTTGGATATGATTTGGTGTTATTTTGATAAGAGTTGTGAAAGATCAAGGAGATGAATTTTGAAGATATTTGATGGTTTTTAGTGATTTTATATGAAAGCAAGTGATAGGGATTGGTTTGATTCGAGTTTGGTTCGAAAACAGGTGATTTTAGTGAGTTTTCAGCTCAGATTCAGCAAAAAGAGGTCTGGAGCGCCGCTCCAAAAGGTGGCGCGCCACTCCAGTAGGCTAGAAAATAAGTTCGACAGTTTTCAGAAGACCTGAAAGCAGTTTTACAGCAAATGGCGCGCCGCGCACCCATTTGGCGCGCCGCGCGGGTACATGGCGCGCCGCGCCACTTTGAGCCCGGTTCAGTTTTTGTTTCCTATTTAAAGCCCGAAAAATACCCTAACTTGACACTTTCACATCCAGACGATTTCCAGCAGCTTTTTGACGAACTTAGGTGATTTTTGGGGTTTCTCAAGGTCATTCTAACACATCAATCATTCCGGAAACAAGTCTCAATCCGTCTATCAATCAAGAACACAATTTTCATTAGGTTTAATTCTTAACATCATTATGAATACTCTTAATTGTTTATTTGTGATTTTTGTTCTAGCCATGATTGGCTAAGCTTTTAATGTTTGTCTAGATTGAATATTCGTATGTGTTTGGATGATACTTTAACGTTTTATTGATTAATGCATGATAATTATGAGTTTTGATTAAGAACCATTCTTGTGGGTGTTGATTATTGTTACTTGGTTGATTAGTGAATCTTGTTTGAACAAAGGGAACCCTGTTTCAATTTAGTGATCTAATTTTCAATTGATTTGTCTTAACCGATTGGGTGCTTACTGGACCAAGGGGGTAAACCGGGTAACATTGATTGAAAAAAATAGGGGTGAATTGTGTGGAGCGAACGCGTAACCAATTGAATCTTAATCTTATAATTAGCTAATTACTAAGTCACAAACGAAAGAGGTCTTTGGTGAAAGGGAACCCTAAGCCAATAAATCCTAGTTTGACGTGTTTGCTAAAAGAGAACTCTGGGTAAACCGACTCTGTAATTGCGTGCATTGATAAATAGAACTAGTGCTTAATAACAAATCATCCAACACTGCGAATAGGAGATCTAGGCGAACATCCTTTTATCTATTGAATTCAAACTATCTTTATTTTCCGTTGAGTCTGCAATTTGATTTATTTAAACTTAAAAACCCAAAAATATTGTCTTTTACTTTTGATCTATCTTTGATTTGGCTAATCATTAAATAGCCACAAAACAAATATTCTCGTACTTTCCATTTTCATAGTTTAACTTAGTTTACTTTTATTAGTTTCAAACTTAATTCTCACTTAATACTGTCCTTGGAATGATCTTGGATTTTACCAATATCTATACTGCTACACGATCGGGTACACTGCCCGTTAGTGTGTAATCTTTTAATAACCGGCATTTCCATTGATAAATTATAGACACGATTTTACACATCAATTTTTTGGCGCCGCTGCCAGGGACAGTTGTGTCAAAAATTAAGATTGTTATCTAATTGTTCTTGGTTTAGTTAGTTATAGTTTATTATTTCTTTTCGTTATTCTCAGTTGAATCGGTGCGTTTAATCAGTTGTTAGTTGTGATTTCGCAGATAACAGGTAGTGCATGCCACATACGCGTTCTTCTAATTCTCCGATTCTTCAACCATTTGCAGAACTCGAAAGAGAGTTATTCAGAGCTTTAAGTCAAGAGCAACAGTCTACAGTGGATTCATCTTTTTCTTCGAGTGCTAATATAATTAATTTGGGAAGTAGTTCTGAGAGTGTGGTGCCCGATACACCACCTGAAATCAGAGAAGAAGAAGAATCTTACATTTCATTAGATCTTTTCGAGACTGAAGATATGGCTGACCAAGAACAACCACCTCATCCTCAGACTATGGCGCAAAAGTTGAAGGCCACCCGGGGTGGCCAAGGCAATTCGATTACTCAACCGAACATCACTCAGCCTTTTCAAATTACAGGGCCGATCCTGAGTTTGATTTCTTCTGACTGCCAATTTCATGGCAAGGATAGTGAGGATGCTAACGAGCATCTTCGTGTTTTCAATGATATTTGCAATTTGTTTAAGTTGCATGAGGTTGCCGATACGTCGATCAAGACATGGCTTTTTCCTTGGACTCTTAAGGGAGAAGAAAAGAGAAGGTTAGATAAGAAACCAGAGGGTACGATTACCTCTTGGGAGATTTTGATGGATAAGTTTTTATTGAAGTTTTTCCCTGCGTCTCGAGCTGCTAGACTTTAAGCAGAAATTTCTCAATTCAGACAAAAGAGCAGCGAGACACTATTTGATGCTTGGGACCGTTATTCTAATATGCTACGCTCGTGTTCGCAACACGGGTTGAATGATTTACAAAAGGTCCAGATTTTCTACAAGGGTTGTGATATCCCAACTCGTCAGACTATTGATCAAGCAGCATGTGGTACGTTAATGGATAAGACCGAAGAAGAGGTGCTAGAGATAATTGAAAAGTAAGCTGCTTACTCTCACGAATGGCATCAAGATCATGAGTCATTCCATTCAGCTTCAGTTAAGAGAACCAAAACCCATGGTGCATATGACGATTTTGGGTCTATAAGTGCTAAGTTGGATTCCTTTGGTCAGAATTTGGAGAAGATAAATAAGGATATTCATGGTATGAAGGTTGGTTGTGAGTATTGTGGGGGATTACATCTGGAAAAAGATTGTGATGCAGGTTTGACTATGAATCAGAAGGAAGAGATCGCTTATATTAGTCAACAGAACAACAATCAGTTTCAGGGACGTGCGCAGTTTAATAGGAATTTCAACAATCCCTATAATCCTCAAGGGGGATAAGGAGCCTGAACAGTGTAGTGACCTGAACAGGGAAATAAGGAGCCTGAACAGTGTAGTGACCCGAACTTTTCCATGTTTATATATATTAAATGAAATTGATATTTACATGATTAAGTGTTTCCAACATGTTAAGCAATCAAACTTATTAAGACTTGATTAATTGGAATAGGTTTCATATAGACAAATGACCACCCAAGTTGACCGGTGATTCACGAACGTTAAAACTTGTAAAAACTATACGATGACATATATATGGTTATATATATAGTTAACATGATTTTATTATAAGTATGTATCTCATTAGGTATTTTAACAATGAGTTATATACATAAAAATGAGACTATTAAATTAAGAAACTCGAAAACGATATATATAACGATTATCGTTATAACGTCTTACTTGGTACATATGAATCATATTAAGATATTGATACACTTGGTTAATTATGTTAAATGATAAGTAAATATATCATTAAGTGTATTAACAATGAACTACATATGTAAAAAAAATAAGACTACTAACTTAATGATTTTGAAACGAGACATATATGTAACGATTATCGTTGTAACGACATTTAATGTATATAGATCATATTAAGAGATATTCGTACATCATAATATCATGATAATATAAAAATTTAAAATCTCATTTGATATTATAAACATTGGGTTAACAACATTTAACAAGATCGTTAACCTAAAGGTTTCAAAACAACATTTACATGTAACGACTAACGATGACTTAACGACTCAGTTAAAATGTATATACATGTAGTGTTTTAATATGTATTCATACACTTTTGAAAGACTTCAAGACACTTATCAAAATACTTCTACTTAATAAATATGCTTACAATTACATCCTCGTTCAGTTTCATCAACAAATCTACTCGTATGCACTCGTATTCGTACTCGTACAATACACAGCTTTTAGATGTATGTACTATTGGTATATACACTCCAATGATCAGCTCTTAGCAGCCCATGTGAGTCACCTAACACATGTGGGAACCATCATTTGGCAACTAGCATGAAATATCTCATAAAATTACAAAAATATGAGTAATCATTCATGACTTATTTACATGAAAACAAAATTACATATCCTTTATATCTAATCCATACACCAACGACCAAAAACACCTACAAACACTTTCATTCTTCAATTTTCTTCATATAATTGATCTCTCTCAAGTTCTATCTTCAAGTTCTAAGTGTTCTTCATAAATTCCAAAAGTTCTAGTTTCATAAAATCAAGAATACTTCCAAGATTGCAGGTTTACTTCCAAGTTTTCTAAATCCATTCCAAGTAATCATCCAAGATCAAGAAACCTTTGTTACTTATAGTAGGTTATCTTTCTAATACAAGGTAATAATCATATTCAAACTTTAATTCAATTTCTATAACTATAACAATCTTATTTCGAGTGGAAATCTTACTTGAAATTGTTTTCGTGTCATGATTCTGCTTCAAGAACTTTCAAGCCATCCAAGGATCCTTTGAAGCTAGATCCATTTTTCTTATTTCCAGTAGATTTATCCAAGGAACTTGAGGTAGTAATGATGTTCATAACATCATTCGATTCATACATAAAAAGCTATCTTATTCAACGTTATAAACTTGTAATCACTAGAACATAGTTTAGTTAATTCTAAACTTGTTCGCAAATAAAATTAATCCTTCTAACTAGACTTTTAAAATTAACTAAACACATGTTCTATATCTATATGATATGCTAACTTAACGATTTAAAACCCGGAAACACGATAAACACCATAAAACTGGATATACGCCGTCGTAGTAAAACCGGGGGCTGTTTTGGTTGGGATAATTAAAAGCTAAGAAGAACTATGATTTAAAAGCTATACTTCTGGAAAAATGATTTTTCTTATGAACATGAAACTATATCCAAAAATCATGGTTAAACTCAAAGTGAAAGTATGTTTTTCAAAATGGTCATCAAGATGTCGTTCTTTCGATGGAAATGACTACCTCTTTCAAAAATGACTTGTAACTTGTATTTCTGACTATAAACTTATACTTTTTCTATTTAGATTCATAAATTTAAGTTCAATACAAAACCGTGGCCACTGGAATCACTCAAAACGGATTAGAAACGAAGAAATGACGAGTAAAACAAGATTGATAAAAACTACTCATTTTACCTACGTGAAAGTTAGTAATAAATCTATTCCAACCATAACCTAATCAACTTATATTGTATATTATGTAATCTTGAGATACCATAGACACGTATACAATATTTCGACCTATCATGTCGACCCATCTATATATATATTGCGGAACAACCATAGACACTCTATATGTGAATGTTGGAGTTAGATATACAGGGTTGAGGTTGATTCCAAAATATATATATATAGTTTGAGTTGTGATCAATATTGAGATACGTATACACTGGGTCGTGGATTGATTCAAGATAATATTTATCGATTTATTTCTGTACATCTAACTGTGGACAACTAGTTGTAGGTTACTAACGAGGACAGCTGACTTAATAAACTTAAAACATCAAAATGTATTAAAAGTATTGTAAATATATTTTGAACATACTTTGATATATATGTATATATTGTTATAGGTTCGTGAATCAACCAGTGGCCAAGTCTTACTTCCCGACGAAGAAAAAAATCTGTGAAAGTGAGTTATAGTCCCACTTTTAAAATCTAATATTTTTGGGATGAGAATACATGCAGGTTTTATAAATGATTTACAAAATAGACACAAGTATGTGAAACTACATTCTATGGTTGAATTATTAAAATCGAATATGCCCCTTTTTATTAAGTCTGGTAATCTAAGAATAAGGGAACAGACACCCTAATTGACGCGAATCCTAAAGATAGATCTATTGGGCCTAACAAACCCCATCCAAAGTACTGAATGCTTTAGTACTTCGAAATTTATATCATATCCGAAGGGTGTCCCGGAATGATGGGGATATTCTTAAATATGCATCTTGTTAATGTCGGTTACCAGGTGTTCACCATATGAATGATTTTTATCTCTATGTATGGGATGTGTATTGAAATATGAAATCTTGTGGTCTATTATTATGATTTGATAATATATAGGTTAAACCTATAACTCACCAATATTTTTGTTGACGTTTTAAGCATGTTTATTCTCAGGTGATTATTAAGAGCTTTCGCTGTCGCATACTTAAATAAGGACGAGATTTGAAGTCCATGCTTGTATGATATTGTGTAAAAACTGCATTTAAGAAACTTATTTCGTTGTAACATATTTGTATTGTAAACTATTATGTAATGGTCGCGTGTAAACATGATATTTTAGATTATCATTATTTTATAATCTACGTAAAGCTTTTTAAACCTTTATTGATAAAATAAAGGTTATGGTTTGTTTTAAAATAAATGCAGTCTTTGAAAAACGTCTCATATAGAGGTCAAAACCTCGCAACGAAATCAATTAATATGGAACGTTTTTAATCAATAAGATTTTGTCCCGTTCTTATTGATTAAAAACGTTCCATATTAATTGATTTCGTTGCGAGGTTTTGACCTCTATATGAGACTTTTTTCAAAGACTGCATTCATTTTAAAACAAACCATAACCTTTATTTCATCAATAAAGGTCTAAAAAGCTTTACGTAGATTATCAAATAATGATAATCTAAAATATCCTGTTTACGCACGACCATTACATAATGGTTTACAATACAAATATGTTACAACAAAATAAGTTTCTTGAATGCAGTTTTTACACAATATCATACAAGCATGGACTCCAAATCTCGTCCTTATTTAAGTATGCGACAGCGGAAGCTCTTAATAATCACCTGAGAATAAACATGCTTAAAACGTCAACAAAAATGTTGGTGAGTTATAGGTTTAACCTATAAATATCAAATCATAATAATAGACCACAAGATTTCATATTTCAATACACATCCCATACATAGAGATAAAAATCATTCATATGGTGAACACCTGGTAACCGACATTAACAAGATGCATATATAAGAATATCCCATCATTCCGGGACACCCTTCGGATATGATATAAATTTTGAAGTACTAAAGCATCCGGTACTTTGGATGGGGTTTGTTAGGCCCAATAGATCTATCTTTAGGATTCGCGTCAATTAGGGTGTCTGTTCCCTAATTCTTAGATTACCAGACTTAATAAAAAGGGGCATATTCGATTTCGATAATTCAACCATAGAATGTAGTTTCACATACTTGTGTCTATTTTGTAAATCATTTATAAAACCTGCATGTATTCTCATCCCAAAAATATTATATTTTAAAAGTGGGACTATAACTCACTTTCACAGATTTTTTACTTCGTCGGGAAGTAAGACTTGGCCACTGGTTGATTCACGAACCTATAACAATATATACATATATATCAAAGTATATTCAAAATATATTTACAACACTTTTAATATATTTTGATGTTTTAAGTTTATTAAGTCAGCTGTCCTCGTTAGTAACCTACAACTAGTTGTCCACAGTTAGATGTACAGAAATAAATTGATAAATATTATCTTGAATCAATCCACGACCCAGTGTATACGTATCTCAGTATTGATCACAACTCAAACTATATATATTTTGGAATCAACCTCAACCCTGTATATCTAACTCCAACATTCACATATAGAGTGTCTATGGTTGTTCCGAAATATATATAGATGTGTCGACATGATAGGTCAAAACATTGTATACGTGTCTATGGTATCTCAAGATTACATAATATACAATACAAGTTGATTAAGTTATGGTTGGAATAGATTTGTTACCAATTTTCACGTAGCTAAAATGAGAAAAATTATCCAATCTTGTTTTACCCATAACTTCTTCATTTTAAATCCGTTTTGAGTGAATCAAATTGCTATGGTTTCATATTGAACTCTATTTTATGAATATAAACAGAAAAAGTATAGGTTTATAGTCAGAAAAATAGGTTACAAGTCTTTTTTGTAAAGGTAGTCATTTCAGTCGAAAGAACGACGTCTAGATGACCATTTTAGAAAACATACTTCCACTTTGAGTTTAACCATAATTTTTGGATATAGATTCATGTTCATAATAAAAATCATTTTCACAGAATAACAACTTTTAAATCAAAGTTTATCATAGTTTTTAATTAACTAACCCAAAACAGCCCGCGGTGTTACTACGACGGCGTAAATCCGGTTTTACGGTGTTTTTCGTGTTTCTAGGTTTTAAATCATTAAGTTAGCATATCATATAGATATAGAACATGTGTTTAGTTGATTTTAAAAGTCAAGTTAGAAGGATTAACTTTTATTTGCGAACAAGTTTAGAATTAACTAAACTATGTTCTAGTGATTACAAGTTTAAACCTTCGAATAAGATAGCTTTATATATATGAATCGAATGATGTTATGAAAATCATTACTACCTTAAGTTCCTTGGATAAACCTACTGGAAAATAGAAAAATGGATCTAGCTTCAACGGATCCTTGGATGGCTCGAAGTTCTTGAAGCAGAATCATGACACGAAAACAAATTCAAGTAAGATCATCACTTGAAATAAGATTGTTATAGTTATAGAAATTGAACCAAAGTTTGAATATGATTATTACCTTGTATTAGAATGATAACCTACTATAAGAAACAAATATTTCTTGAGGTTGGATGATCACCTTACAAGATTGGAAGTGAGCTAGCAAACTTGAAAGTATTCTTGATTTTATGTAACTAGAACTTGTAGAATATATGAAGAACACTTAGAACTTGAAGATAGAACTTGAGAGAGATCAATTAGATGAAGAAAATTGAAGAATGAAAGTGTTTGTAGGTGTTTTTGGTCGTTGGTGTATGGATTAGATATAAAGGATATGTAATTTTATTTTCATGTAAATAAGTCATGAATGATTACTCATATTTTTGTAATTTTATGAGATATTTCATGCTAGTTGCCAAATGATGGTTCCCACATGTGTTAGGTGACTCACATGGGCTGCTAAGAGCTGATCATTGGTGAAATGTCCCGTTCTTATTGATTAAAAACGTTCCATATTAATTGATTTCGTTGCGAGGTTTTGACCTCTATATGAGACGTTTTTCAAAGACTACATTCATTTTTAAAACAAACCATAACCTTTATTTCATAAATAAAGGTTTAAAAAGCTTTACGTAGATTATCAAATAATGATAATCTAAAATATCCTGTTTACACACGACCATTACATAATGGTTTACAATACAAATATGTTACATCGAAATCAGTTTCTTGAATGCAGTTTTTACACAATATCATACAAACATGGACTCCAAATCTTGTCCTTATTTTAGTATGCAACAGCGGAAGCTCTTAATATTCACCTGAGAATAAACATGCTTTAAACGTCAACAAAAATATTGGTGAGTTATAGGTTTAACCTATATATATCAAATCGTAACAATAGACCACAAGATTTCATATTTCAATACACATCCCATACATAGAGATAAAAATTATTCATATGGTGAACACCTGGTAACCGACAATAACAAGATGCATATATAAGAATATCCCCATCATTCCGGGACACCCTTCGGATATGATATAAATTTCGAAGTACTAAAGCATCCGGTACTTTGGATGGGGTTTGTTAGGCCCAATAGATCTATCTTTAGGATTCGCGTCAATTAGGGTGTCTGTTCCCTAATTCTTAGATTACCAGACTTAATAAAAAGGGGCATATTCGATTTTGATAATTCAACCATAGAATGTAGTTTCACGTACTTGTGTCTATTTTGTAAATCATTTATAAAACCTGCATGTATTCTCATCCCAAAAATATTAGATTTTAAAAGTGGGACTATAACTCACTTTCACAGATTTTTACTTCGTCGGGAAGTAAGACTTGGCCACTGTTGATTCACGAACCTATAACAATATATACATATATATTAAAGTATGTTCAAAATATATTTACAACACTTTTAATATATTTTGATGTTTTAAGTTTATTAAGTCAGCTGTCCTCGTTAGTAACCTATAACTAGTTGTCCACAGTTAGATGTACAGAAATAAATCAATAAATATTATCTTGAATCAATCCACGACCCAGTGTATACGTATCTCAGTATTGATCACAACTCAAACTATATATATTTTGGAATCAACCTCAACCCTGTATAGCTAACTCCAACATTCACATATAGAGTGTCTATGGTTGTTCCGAAATATATATAGATGTGTCGACATGATAGGTCGAAACATTGTATACGTGTCTATGGTATCTCAAGATTACATAATATACAATACAAGTTGATTAAGTTATGGTTGGAATAGATTTGTTACCAATTTTCACGTAGCTAAAATGAGAAAAATTATCCAATCTTGTTTTACCCATAACTTCTTCATTTTAAATCCGTTTTGAGTGAATCAAATTGCTATGGTTTCATATTGAACTCTATTTTATGAATCTAAACAGAAAAAGTATAGGTTTATAGTCGGAAAAATAAGTTACAAGTCGTTTTTGTAAAGGTAGTCATTTCAGTCGAAAGAACGACGTCTAGATGACCATTTTAGAAAACATACTTCCACTTTGAGTTTAACCATAATTTTTGGATATAGTTTCATGTTCATAATAAAAATCATTTTCTCAGAATAACAACTTATAAATCAAAGTTTATCATAGTTTTTAATTAACTAACCCAAAACAGCCCGCGGTGTTACTACGACGGCGTAAATCCGGTTTTACGGTGTTTTTCGTGTTTCCAGGTGTTAAATCATTAAGTTAGCATATCATATAGATATAGAACATGTGTTTAGTTGATTTTAAAAGTCAAGTTAGAAGGATTAACTTTTGTTTGCGAACAAGTTTAGAATTAACTAAACTATGTTCTAGTGATTACAAGTTTAAACCTTCGAATAAGATAGCTTTATATGTATGAATCGAATGATGTTATGAACATCATTACTACCTTAATTTCCTTGGATAAACCTACTGGAAAAGAGAAAAATGGATCTAGCTTCAATGGATCCTTGGATGGCTCGAAGTTCTTGAAGCAGAATCATGACACGAAAACAAGTTCAAGTAAGATCATCACTTGAAATAAGATTGTTATAGTTATAGAAATTGAACCAAAGTTTGAATATGATTATTACCTTGTATTAGAATGATAACCTACTGTAAGAAACAAAGATTTCTTGAGGTTGGATGATCACCTTACAAGATTGGAAGTGAGCTAGCAAACTTGAAAGTATTCTTGATTTTATGAAACTAGAACTTTTGGAATTTATGAAGAACACTTAGAACTTGAAGATAGAACTTGAGAGAGATCAATTAGATGAAGAAAATTGAAGAATGAAAGTGTTTGTAGGTGTTTTTGGTCGTTGGTGTATGGATTAGATATAAAGGATATGTAATTTTGTTTTCATGTAAATAAGTCATGAATGATTACTCATATTTTTGTAATTTTATGAGATATTTCATGCTAGTTGCCAAATGATGGTTCCCACATGTGTTAGGTGACTCACATGGGCTGCTAAGAGCTGATCATTGGAGTGTATATACCAATAGTACATACATCTAAAAGCTGTGTATTGTACGAGTACGAATACGGGTGCATACGAGTAGAATTGTTGATGAAACTGAACGAGGATGTAATTGTAAGCATTTTTGTTAAGTAGAAGTATTTTGATAAGTGTATTGAAGTCTTTCAAAAGTGTATAAATACATATTAAAACACTACATGTATATACATTTTAACTGAGTCGTTAAGTCATCGTTAGTCGTTACATGTAAGTGTTGTTTTGAAACCTTTAGGTTAACGATCTTGTTAAATGTTGTTAACCCAATGTTTATAATATCAAATGAGATTTTAAATTATTATATTATCATGATATTATCATGTATGAATATCTCTTAATATGATATATATATATACATTAAATGTCTTTACAACGATAATCGTTACATATATGCTTCGTTTAAAAATCATTAAGTTAGTAGTCTTGTTTTTACATATGTAGTTCATTGTTAATATACTTTATGATATGTTTTCTTATCATAGTATCATGTTAACTATATATATATATATATATATCCATATATATGTCATCATATAGTTTTTACAAGTTTTAACGTTCGTGAATCACCGATCAACTTGGGTGGTCAATTGTCTATATGAAACATATTTCAATTAATCAAGTCTTAACAAGTTTGATTGCTTAACATGTTGGAAACATTTAATCATGTAAATATCAATCTCAATTAATATATATAAACATGGAAAAGTTCGGGTCACTACAGTACCTACCCGTTAAATAAATTTCGTCCCGAAATTTTAAGCTGTTGAAGGTGTTGATGAATCTTCTGGAAATAGATGCGGGTATTTCTTCTTCATCTGATCTTCACGCTCCCAGGTGAACTCGGGTCCTCTACGAGCATTCCATTGAACCTTAACAATTGGTATCTTGTTTTGCTTAAGTCTTTTAACCTCACGATCCATTATTTCGACGGGTTCTTCGATGAATTAAAGTTTTTCGTTGATTTGGATTTCATCTAACGGAATAGTGAGATCTTCTTTAGCAAAACATTTCTTTAAATTCGAGACGTGGAAAGTGTTATGTACAGCCGCGAGTTGTTGAGGTAACTCTAGTCGGTAAGCTACTGGTCCGACACGATCAATAATCTTGAATGGTCCAATATACCTTGGATTTAATTTCCCTCGTTTACCAAATCGAACAACGCCTTTCCAAGGTGCAACTTTAAGCATGACCATCTCTCCAATTTCAAATTCTATATCTTTTCTTTTAATGTCAGCGTAGCTCTTTTGTCGACTTTGGGCGGTTTTCAACCGTTGTTGAATTTGGATGATCTTCTCGGTAGTTTCTTGTATAATCTCCGGACCCGTAATCTGTCTATCCCCCACTTCACTCCAACAAATCGGAGACCTGCACTTTCTACCATAAAGTGCTTCAAACGGCGCCATCTCAATGCTTGAATGGTAGCTGTTGTTGTAGGAAAATTCTGCCAACGGTAGATGTCGATCCCAACTGTTTCCGAAATCAATAACACATGCTCGTAGCATGTCTTCAAGCGTTTGTATCGTCCTTTCGCTCTGCCCATCAGTTTGTGGATGATAGGCAGTACTCATGTCTAGACGAGTTCCTAATGCTTGATGTAATGTCTGCCAGAATCTTGAAATAAATCTGCCATCCCTATCAGAGATAATAGAGATTGGTATTCCATGTCTGGAGATGACTTCCTTCAAATACAGTCGTGCTAACTTCTCCATCTTGTCATCTTTTCTTATTGGTAGGAAGTGTGCTGATTTGGTGAGACGATCAACTATTACCCAAATAGTATCAAAACCACTTGCAGTCCTTGGCAATTTAGTGATGAAATCCATGGTAATGTTTTCCCATTTCCATTCCGGGATTTCGGGTTGTTGAAGTAGACCTGATGGTTTCTGATGCTCAGCTTTGACCTTAGAACACGTCAAACATTCTCCTACGTATTTAGCAACATCGGCTTTCATACCCGGCCACCAAAAATGTTTCTTGAGATCCTTGTACATCTTCCCCGTTCCAGGATGTATTGAGTATCTGGTTTTATGAGCTTCTCTAAGTACCATTTCTCTCATATCTCCAAATTTTGGTACCCAAATCCTTTCAGCCCTATACCGGGTTCCGTCTTCCCAAATATTAAGATGCTTCTCCGATCCTTTGGGTATTTCATCCTTTAAATTTCCCTCTTTTAAAACTCCTTGTTGCGCCTCCTTTATTTGAGTAGTAATGTTATTATGAATCATTATATTCATAGATTTTACTCGAATGGGTTCTCTGTCCTTCCTGCTCAAGGCATCGGCTACCACATTTGCCTTCCCCGGGTGGTAACGAATCTCAAAGTCGTAATCATTCAATAATTCAATCCACCTACGCTGCCTCATATTCAGTTGTTTCTGATTAAATATGTGTTGAAGACTTTTGTGGTCGGTATATATAATACTTTTGACCCCATATAAGTAGTGCCTCCAAGTCTTTAATGCAAAAACAACCGCGCCTAATTCCAAATCATGCGTCGTATAATTTTGTTCGTGAATCTTCAATTGTCTAGACGCATAAGCAATCACCTTCGTTCGTTGCATTAATACACAACCGAGACCTTGCTTTGATGCATCACAATAAATCACAAAATCATCATTCCCTTCAGGCAATGACAATATAGGTGCCGTAGTTAGCTTTTTCTTCAATAACTGAAACGCTTTCTCTTGTTCATCATTCCATTCAAATTTCTTCCCTTTATGCGTTAATGCAGTCAAGGGTTTTGCTATTCTGGAAAAGTCTTGGATGAACCTTCTGTAGTAACCAGCTAGTCCTAAAAACTGGCGTATGTGTTTCGGAGTTTTCGGGGTTTCCCACTTTTCAACAGTTTCTATCTTTGCCGGATCCACCTTAATACCTTCTTTGTTCACTATGTGACCGAGGAATTGAACTTCTTCCAACCAAAATGCACACTTTGAAAACTTAGCGTACAATTCTTCCTTCCTCAATACTTCTAACACCTTTCTCAAATGTTCACCGTGTTCTTGGTCATTCTTTGAGTAAATAAGTATGTCATCAATGAAAACAATGACAAACTTGTCAAGGTATGGTCCACACACTCGGTTCATAAGGTCCATGAACACAGCTGGTGCATTAGTTAAACCAAACGGCATGACCATAAACTCGTAATGACCGTAACGTGTTCTGAAAGCAGTCTTTGGAATATCATCTTCTTTCACCCGCATTTGATGATACCCGGAACGTAAGTCAATCTTTGAATAAACAGACGAGCCTTGTAGTTGATCAAATAAGTCGTCGATTCTCGGTAGTGGGTAGCGGTTCTTGATGGTAAGTTTGTTCAACTCTCGGTAGTCGATACACAACCTGAATGTACCATCTTTCTTCTTGACAAACAAAACAGGAGCTCCCCACGGTGATGTGCTTGGTCGAATGAAACCACGCTCTAAAAGTTCTTGTAATTGGCTTTGTAGTTCTTTCATCTCACTGGGTGCGAGTCTGTAAGGAGCACGAGCTATTGGTGCAGCTCCTGGTACAAGATCTATTTGAAATTCAACGGATCGATGTGGGGGTAATCCCGGTAATTCTTTCGGAAATACATCAGGAAATTCTTTTGCGACGGGAACATCATTGATGCTCTTTTCTTCAGTTTGTACTTTCTCGACATGTGCTAGAACAGCATAGCAACCTTTTCTTATTAGTTTTTGTGCCTTCAAATTACTAATAAGATGTAGCTTCGTGTTGCCCTTTTCTCCGTACACCATTAAGGGTTTTCCTTTTTCTCGTATAATGCGAATTGCATTTTTGTAACAAACGATCTCCGCTTTCACTTCTTTCAACCAGTCCATACCGATTATCACATCAAAACTCCCTAACTCTACTGGTATCAAATCAATCTTAAATGTTTCGCTAACCAGTTTAATTTCTCGATTCCGACATATATTATCTGCTGAAATTAATTTACCATTTGCTAATTCGAGTAAAAATTTACTATCCAAAGGCGTCAATGGACAACTTAATTTAGCACAAAAATCTCTACTCATATAGCTTCTATCCGCACCCGAATCAAATAAAACGTAAGCAGATTTATTGTCAATAAGAAACGTACCCGTAACAAGCTCCGGGTCTTCCTGTGCCTCTGCCGCATTAATATTGAAAACTCTTCCACGGCCTTGTCCATTCGTGTTCTCCTGGTTCGGGCAATTTCTAATAATGTGGCCCGGTTTTCCACATTTATAACAAACTACATTGGCATAACTTGCTCCGACACTACTTGCTCCGCCATTACTCGTTCCGACACCATTTGTTCCTTTCGTTCTATTAACCCCTGGTCCGTAGACCTCACACTTCGCCGCGCTATGACCATTTCTTTTACACTTGTTGCAAAATTTGGTGCAGAACCCCGAGTGATTCTTTTCACACCTTTGGCATAGCTGCTTCTGATTGTTGTTGTTGTTGCGGTTATTATTGTTGTTGGGATGATTGTTGTAGTTGCTGTTGTTGTTGTTGTTGTTGTTGTTGGGCCGTTTGTTGTAGTTGCGATTGATGTTGCGATTGTTGGGATAATTGTTGCGATTATTGTTGTAATTGCTGTTGTTGTTGTATTGGTGATTCTTATCACCGTTTTCCTCCCACTTTCTTTTGACTTGCTTCACATTGGCCTCTTCAGCAGTCTGTTCTTTAATTCTTTCTTCAATTTGGTTCACGAGTTTGTGAGCCATTCTACATGCCTGTTGTATGGAGGCGGGCTCGTGTGAACTTATATCTTCTTGGATTCTTTCCGGTAATCCTTTCACAAACGCGTCGATCTTCTCTTCCTCATCTTCGAATGCTCCCGGACACAATAGGCACAATTCTGTGAATCGTCTTTCGTACGTGGTAATATCAAATCCTTGGGTTCGTAACCCTCTAAGTTCTGTCTTGAGCTTATTGACCTCGGTTCTGGGACGGTACTTCTCGTTCATCAAGTGCTTGAATGCTGACCACGGTAGTGAGTACGCATCGTCTTGTCCCACTTGCTCTAGATAGGTATTCCACCATGTTAACGCAGAACCTGTGAAGGTATGCGTAGCGTACTTTACTTTGTCCTCTTCAGTACACTTACTTATGGCAAACACCGATTCGACCTTCTCGGTCCACCGTTTCAATCCGATCGGTCCTTCGGTTCCATCAAATTCCAAAGGTTTGCAGGCAGTGAATTCTTTGTAGGTGCATCCTACACGATTTCCTGTACTGCTAGATCCAAGGTTATTGTTGGTATGTAGCGCAGCCTGTACTGCGGCTATGTTTGAAGCTAGAAAAGTACGGAATTCCTCTTCATTCATATTCACGGTGTGTCGAGTAGTCGGTGCCATTTCCTTCAAAATAGTTAAATGGAACAAGTTAATCATACAGAATATTAAGAGTAGTTAATAGTATTTCGTAGCATAATATGAACTCATTTATAAAAGCTTTTTCTTCATATTAGCGTTTTATAAGTTTAAATTCGGGTAGTACCTACCCGTTAAGTTCATACTTAGTAGCTAATATACAATTCAACTACTACAATTCTATATGAAAAACTGATTATAATAATATTTCGCGTTCAAACTTTTATACAATATTTTACAAACTTACAATACCGCTTATTTTACATAAAGCATGAAATATAGCACACAATAACTTTGATACAAGATAGTTGTGAAGATAATTCTAGCTAGTACACAAGTTGTTCAGCAAAGGCAATAAAGACACGTAATTCATACGTCCAGAAACAAGTCATGCATTCTGGTTTTACTAGGACTACTTCCCATCCTTGGTCTTGTGCAACATAACCGTTATGGCCGTTGATAAGACAGCGTGTTGTAACGTCGTCAAAGGGACGAGGGTTACGTAATGTCCAACAGTCCCGTAATAATCTAAAAACCTCATTTCTTACCCCAATTACCGACTCCGTCACTTGTGGAAACGTTTTGTTTAATAGTTGTAGCCCGATGTTCTTGTTCTCACTTTGGTGAGAAGCGAACATTACTAATCCGTAAGCATAACATGCTTCTTTATGTTGCATGTTAGCCGCTTTTTCTAAATCACGAAGTCCAATATTCGGATATATTGAGTCAAAATAATTTCTTAACCCGTTGCGTAAAATAGCATTTGGGTTCCCCGCAATATATGCGTCAAAGTAAACACATCGTAACTTATGGGTTTCCCAATGTGATATCCCCCATCTTTCAAACGAAAGTCTCTTATAAACCAAGACATTCTTGGAACGTTCTTCGAATGTCTTACAAACTGATCTCGCCTTAAATAGTTGTGCCGAAGAATTCTGGCCGACTCTAGACAAGATTTCATCAATCATGTCTCCGGGTAGGTCTCTTAAAATATTGGGTTGTCTATCCATTTTGTGTTTTTAAACTGTAAAATAGACAAGAGTTAGATTCATAAAAAAATACTTATTAATACAAGCAATTTTTACATATATCATAAAGCATAAGAACACTATATTACATATATTACACCACACGAATACAACTATCTTATTCCGACTCGCTCGTTTCTTCTTCTTCGGTTTTGGTTCGTTTTGCCAAGTTTCTAGGGATATATGATGTTCCCCTAATACGAGCCGTCGTTGTCCACATTGGTTTAGAAAAACCTGGTGGTTTAGAGGTTCCCGGGTCATTGTTACAACTTAAGGACTTCGGGGGTTGACGATACATATAAAGTTCATCGGGGTTGGAATTAGATTTCTCTATTTTTATGCCCTTTCCCTTATTATTTTCTTTTGCCTTTTTAAATTCAGTTGGGGTAATTTCTATAACATCATCGGAATTCTCGTCGGAATCCGATTCATCGGAGAATTGGTAATCATCCCAATATTTTGCTTCCTTGGCGGAAACACCATTGACCATAATTAACCTTGGTCGGTTGGTTGAGGATTTTCTTTTACTTAACCGTTTTATTATTTTCCCCACCGGTTCTATTTCTTCATCCGGTTCCGATTCTTCTTCCGGTTCCGATTCTTCTTCCGGTTCCGACTCTTCTTCCGGTTCCTCTTCGGGAACTTGTGAATCAGTCCACGAATCATACCAATTTACATTTGACTCTTCATTATTATTAAGTGAGTCAATGGGACTTGTTCTAGAGGTAGACATCTATCACATAATATCAAACGCGTTAAGAGATTAATATATCACATAATATTCACATGTTAAAAATATATAGTTTCCAACAAAATTTGTTAAGCAATCATTTTTCAAGTAAACACGGTCGAAGTCCAGACTCACTAATGCATCCTAACAAACTCGATAAGACACACTAATGAAAAATTCTGGTTCTCTAAGACCAACGCTCGGATACCAACTGAAATGTCCCGTTCTTATTGATTAAAAACGTTCCATATTAATTGATTTCGTTGCGAGGTTTTGACCTCTATATGAGACGTTTTTCAAAGACTACATTCATTTTTAAAACAAACCATAACCTTTATTTCATAAATAAAGGTTTAAAAAGCTTTACGTAGATTATCAAATAATGATAATCTAAAATATCCTGTTTACACACGACCATTACATAATGGTTTACAATACAAATATGTTACATCGAAATCAGTTTCTTGAATGCAGTTTTTACACAATATCATACAAACATGGACTCCAAATCTTGTCCTTATTTTAGTATGCAACAGCGGAAGCTCTTAATATTCACCTGAGAATAAACATGCTTTAAACGTCAACAAAAATGTTGGTGAGTTATAGGTTTAACCTATATATATCAAATCGTAACAATAGACCACAAGATTTCATATTTCAATACACATCCCATACATAGAGATAAAAATTATTCATATGGTGAACACCTGGTAACCGACAATAACAAGATGCATATATAAGAATATCCCCATCATTCCGGGACACCCTTCGGATATGATATAAATTTCGAAGTACTAAAGCATCCGGTACTTTGGATGGGGTTTGTTAGGCCCAATAGATCTATCTTTAGGATTCGCGTCAATTAGGGTGTCTGTTCCCTAATTCTTAGATTACCAGACTTAATAAAAAGGGGCATATTCGATTTTGATAATTCAACCATAGAATGTAGTTTCACGTACTTGTGTCTATTTTGTAAATCATTTATAAAACCTGCATGTATTCTCATCCCAAAAATATTAGATTTTAAAAGTGGGACTATAACTCACTTTCACAGATTTTTACTTCGTCGGGAAGTAAGACTTGGCCACTGTTGATTCACGAACCTATAACAATATATACATATATATTAAAGTATGTTCAAAATATATTTACAACACTTTTAATATATTTTGATGTTTTAAGTTTATTAAGTCAGCTGTCCTCGTTAGTAACCTATAACTAGTTGTCCACAGTTAGATGTACAGAAATAAATCAATAAATATTATCTTGAATCAATCCACGACCCAGTGTATACGTATCTCAGTATTGATCACAACTCAAACTATATATATTTTGGAATCAACCTCAACCCTGTATAGCTAACTCCAACATTCACATATAGAGTGTCTATGGTTGTTACGAAATATATATAGATGTGTCGACATGATAGGTCGAAACATTGTATACGTGTCTATGGTATCTCAAGATTACATAATATACAATACAAGTTGATTAAGTTATGGTTGGAATAGATTTGTTACCAATTTCACGTAGCTAAAATGAGAAAAATTATCCAATCTTGTTTTACCCATAACTTCTTCATTTTAAATCCGTTTTGAGTGAATCAAATTGCTATGGTTTCATATTGAACTCTATTTTATGAATCTAAACAGAAAAAGTATAGGTTTATAGTCGGAAAAATAAGTTACAAGTCGTTTTTGTAAAGGTAGTCATTTCAGTCGAAAGAACGACGTCTAGATGACCATTTTAGAAAACATACTTCCACTTTGAGTTTAACCATAATTTTTGGATATAGTTTCATGTTCATAATAAAAATCATTTTCTCAGAATAACAACTTATAAATCAAAGTTTATCATAGTTTTTAATTAACTAACCCAAAACAGCCCGCGGTGTTACTACGACGGCGTAAATCCGGTTTTACGGTGTTTTTCGTGTTTCCAGGTTTTAAATCATTAAGTTAGCATATCATATAGATATAGAACATGTGTTTAGTTGATTTTAAAAGTCAAGTTAGAAGGATTAACTTTTGTTTGCGAACAAGTTTAGAATTAACTAAACTATGTTCTAGTGATTACAAGTTTAAACCTTCGAATAAGATAGCTTTATATGTATGAATCGAATGATGTTATGAACATCATTACTACCTTAATTTCCTTGGATAAACCTACTGGAAAAGAGAAAAATGGATCTAGCTTCAATGGATCCTTGGATGGCTCGAAGTTCTTGAAGCAGAATCATGACACGAAAACAAGTTCAAGTAAGATCATCACTTGAAATAAGATTGTTATAGTTATAGAAATTGAACCAAAGTTTGAATATGATTATTACCTTGTATTAGAATGATAACCTACTGTAAGAAACAAAGATTTCTTGAGGTTGGATGATCACCTTACAAGATTGGAAGTGAGCTAGCAAACTTGAAAGTATTCTTGATTTTATGAAACTAGAACTTTTGGAATTTATGAAGAACACTTAGAACTTGAAGATAGAACTTGAGAGAGATCAATTAGATGAAGAAAATTGAAGAATGAAAGTGTTTGTAGGTGTTTTTGGTCGTTGGTGTATGGATTAGATATAAAGGATATGTAATTTTGTTTTCATGTAAATAAGTCATGAATGATTACTCATATTTTTGTAATTTTATGAGATATTTCATGCTAGTTGCCAAATGATGGTTCCCACATGTGTTAGGTGACTCACATGGGCTGCTAAGAGCTGATCATTGGAGTGTATATACCAATAGTACATACATCTAAAAGCTGTGTATTGTACGAGTACGAATACGGGTGCATACGAGTAGAATTGTTGATGAAACTGAACGAGGATGTAATTGTAAGCATTTTTGTTAAGTAGAAGTATTTTGATAAGTGTATTGAAGTCTTTCAAAAGTGTATAAATACATATTAAAATACTACATGTATATACATTTTAACTGAGTCATTAAGTCATCGTTAGTCGTTACATGTAAGTGTTGTTTTGAAACCTTTAGGTTAACGATCTTGTTAAATGTTGTTAACCCAATGTTTATAATATCAAATGAGATTTTAAATTATTATATTATCATGATATTATCATGTATGAATATCTCTTAATATGATATATATACATTAAATGTCTTTACAACGATAATCGTTACATATATGTCTCGTTTAAAAATCATTAAGTTAGTAGTCTTGTTTTTACATATGTAGTTCATTGTTAATATACTTTATGATATGTTTTCTTATCATAGTATCATGTTAACTATATATATATATATATATATATATATCCATATATATGTCATCATATAGTTTTTACAAGTTTTAACGTTCGTGAATCACCGATCAACTTGGGTGGTCAATTGTCTATATGAAACATATTTCAATTAATCAAGTCTTAACAAGTTTGATTGCTTAACATGTTGGAAACATTTAATCATGTAAATATCAATCTCAATTAATATATATAAACATGGAAAAGTTCGGGTCACTACAATTGGAGTGTATATACCAATAGTACATACATCTAAAAGCTGTGTATTGTACGAGTACGAATACGGGTGCATACGAGTAGAATTGTTGATGAAACTGAACGAGGATGTAATTGTAAGCATTTTTGTTAAGTAGAAGTATTTTGATAAGTGTATTGAAGTCTTTCAAAAATGTATAAATACATATTAAAACACTACATGTATATACATTTTAACTGAGTCGTTAAGTCATCGTTAGTCGTTACATGTAAGTGTTGTTTTGAAACCTTTAGGTTAACGATCTTGTTAAATGTTGTTAACCCAATGTTTATAATATCAAATGAGATTTTAAATTATTATATTATCATGATATTATCATGTATGAATATCTCTTAATATGATATATATACATTAAATGTCTTTACAACGATAATCGTTACATATATGTCTCGTTTAAAAATCATTAAGTTAGTAGTCTTGTTTTTACATATGTAGTTCATTGTTAATATACTTAATGATATGTTTACTTATCATAGTATCATGTTAACTATATATATATCCATATATATGTCATCGTATAGTTTTTACAAGTTTTAACGTTCGTGAATCACCGGTCAACTTGGGTGGTCAATTGTCTATATGAAACATATTTCAATTAATAAAGTCTTAACAAATTTGATTGCTTAACATGCTGGAAACATTTAATCATGTAAATATCAATCTCAATTAATATATATAAACATGGAAAAGTTCGGGTCACTACAGTACCTACCCGTTAAATAAATTTCGTCCCGAAATTTTAAGCTGTTGAAGGTGTTGACGAATCTTCTGGAAATAGATACGGGTATTTCTTCTTCATCTGATCTTCACGCTCCCAGGTAAACTCGGGTCCTCTACGAGCATTCCATCGAACCTTGACAATTGGTATCTTGTTTTGCTTAAGTCTTTTAACCTCTCGATCCATTATTTCGACGGGTTCTTCGATGAATTGAAGTTTTTCGTTGATTTGGATTTCATCTAACGGAATAGTGAGATCTTCTTTAGCAAAACATTTCTTCAAATTCGAGACGTGGAAAGTATTATGTACAGCCGCGAGTTGTTGAGGTAACTCAAGTCGGTAAGCTACTGGTCCGACACGATCAATAATCTTGAATGGTCGAATATACCTTGGATTTAATTTTCCTCGTTTACCAAATCGAACAACGCCTTTCCAAGGTGCAACTTTAAGCATGACCATCTCTCCAATTTCAAATTCTATATCTTTTCTTTTAATGTCAGCGTAGTTCTTTTGTCGACTTTGGGCGGTTTTTAACCGTTGTTGAATTTGGATGATCTTCTCGGTAGTTTCTTGTATAATCTCCGGACCCGTAATCTGTCTATCCCCCACTTCACTCCAACAAATCGGACACCTGCACTTTCTACCATAAAGTGCTTCAAATGGTGCCATCTCAATGCTTGAATGGTAGCTGTTGTTGTAGGAAAATTCTGCTAACGGTAGATGTCGATCCCAACTGTTTCCGAAATCAATAACACATGCTCGTAGCATGTCTTCAAGTGTTTGTATCATCCTTTTGCTCTACCCATCAGTTTGTGGATGATAGGCAGTATTCATGTCTAGACGAGTTCCTAATGCTTGCTGTAATGTCTGCCAGAATCTTGAAATAAATCTGCCATCCCTATCAGAGATAATAGAGATTGGTATTCCATGTCTGGAGATGACTTCCTTCAAATACAGTCGTGCTAACTTCTCCATCGTGTCTTTTTCTCTTATTGGCAGGAAGTGTGCTGATTTGGTGAGACGATCAACTATTACCCAAATAGTATCAAAACCACTTGCAGTCCTTGGCAATTTAGCGATGAAATCCATGGTAATGTTTTCCCATTTCTATTCCGGGATTTCGGGTTGTTGAAGTAGACCTGATGGTTTTTGATGCTCAGCTTTGACCTTAGAACACGTCAAACATTCTCCTACGTATTTAGCAACATCGGCTTTCATACCCGGCCACCAAAAATGTTTCTTGAGATCCTTGTACATCTTCCCCGTTCCAGGATGTATTGAGTATCTGGTTTTATGAGCTTCTCTAAGTACCATTTCTCTCATATCTCCAAATTTTGATACCCAAATCCTTTCAGCCCTATACCGGGTTCCGTCTTCCCAAATATTAAGATGCTTCTCCGATCCTTTGGGTATTTCATCCTTTAAATTTCCCTCTTTTAAAACTCCTTGTTGCACCTCCTTTATTTGAGTAGTAAGGTTATTATGAATCATTATATTCATAGATTTTACTCGGATGGGTTCTCTGTCCTTCCTGCTCAAGGCATCGGCTACCACATTTGCCTTCCCCGGGTGGTAACGAATCTCAAAGTCGTAATCATTCAATAATTCAATCCACCTACGCTGCCTCATATTCAGTTGTTTCTGATTAAATATGTGTTGAAGACTTTTGTGGTCGGTATATATAATACTTTTGACCCCATATAAGTAGTGCCTCCAAGTCTTTAATGCAAAAACAACCGCGCCTAATTCCAAATCATGCGTCGTATAATTTTGTTCGTGAATCTTCAATTGTCTAGACGCATAAGCAATCACCTTCGTTCGTTGCATTAATACACAACCGAGACCTTGCTTTGATGCGTCACAATAAATCACAAAATCATCATTCCCTTCAGGCAATGACAATATAGGTGCCGTAGTTAGCTTTTTCTTCAATAACTGAAACGTTTTCTCTTGTTCATCATTCCATTCAAATTTCTTCCCTTTATGCGTTAATGCAGTCAAGGGTTTTGCTATTCTGGAAAAGTCTTGGATGAACCTTCTGTAGTAACCAGCTAGTCCTAAAAACTGGCGTATGTGTTTCGGAGTTTTCGGGGTTTCCCACTTTTCAACAGTTTCTATCTTTGCCGGATCCACCTTAATACCTTCTTTGTTCACTATGTGACCGAGGAATTGAACTTCTTCCAACCAAAATGCACACTTTGAAAACTTAGCGTACAATTCTTCCTTCCTCAATACTTCTAACACCTTTCTCAAATGTTCACCGTGTTCTTGGTCATTCTTTGAGTAAATAAGTATGTCATCAATGAAAACAATGACAAACTTGTCAAGGTATGGTCCACACACTCGGTTCATAAGGTCCATGAACATAGCTGGTGCATTAGTTAAACCAAACGGCATAACCATAAACTCGTAATGACCATAACGCGTCCTAAAAGCAGTTTTTGGAATATCATCCTCCTTTACTCGCATTTGATGATATCCAGAACGTAAATCGATCTTCGAATAAACCGACGGGCCTTGTAGTTGATCAAATAAGTCGTCAATTCTCGGCAGTGGATAACGGTTTTTGATGGTAAGTTTGTTCAACACTCTGTAGTCAATACACAACCTAAATGTACCATCCTTCTTCTTGACAAACAAAACAGGAGCTCCCCATGGTGATGTGCTTGGTCAAATGAAACCACGTTCTAATAGTTCTTGCAGTTGGCTTTGTAGTTCTTTCATCTCGCTGGGTGTGAGTCTATAAGGAGCACGAGCTATTGGTGCAGCTCCTGGTACAAGATCTATTTGAAATTCAACAGATCGATGTGGAGGTAGTCCCGGTAATTCTTTCGGAAATACATCGGGAAATTCTTTTGCGACGGGAACATCATTGATGCTCTTTTCTTCGGTTTGTACTTTCTCAACGTGTGCTAGAACAGCATAGCAACCTTTTCTTATTAGTTTTGTGCCTTCAAATTACTAATAAGATGTAGCTTCATGTTGCCCTTTTCTTCGTACACCATTAAGGGTTCTCCTTCTTCTCGTACAATGCGAATTGCATTTTTATAACATACGATCTCGGCTTTCACCTTCTTCAGCCAGTCCATGCCAACTATTACATCAAAACTCCCTAACTCTACTGGTATCAAATCAATCTTAAATATTTCGCTACCCAGTTTAATTTCTCGATTCCGGCATATATTATCTGCTGAAATTAATTTACCGTTTGCTAATTCGAGTAAAAATTTACTATCCAACGGCGTCAATGGACAACTTAATTTAGCACAAAAATCTCTACTCATATAGCTTATATCCACACCCGAATCAAATAAAACGTAAGCAGATTTATTGTCAATAAGAAACGTACCCGTAACAAGCTCCGGGTCTTCCTGTGCCTCTGCCGCATTAATATTGAAAACTCTTCCGTGGCCTTGTCCATTCGTGTTCTCCTGGTTCGGACAATTTCTAATAATGTGGCCCGGTTTTCCACATTTATAACAAACTACATTGGCATAACTTGCTCCGACACTACTTGCTCCTCCATTACTCGTTCCGACACCATTTGTTCCTTTCGTTCTGTTAACCCTTGGTCCGTAGACCTCACACTTCGCCGCGCTATGACCATTTCTTTTACACTTGTTGCAAAATTTGGTGCAGAACCCCGAGTGATACTTTTCACACCTTTGGCATAGCTGCTTCTGATTGTTGTTGTTGTTGCGGTTGTTATTGTTATTGGGATTATTGTTGTAGTTGCTGTTGTTGTTGTTGTTGTTGTTGTTGTTGTTGTTGTTGTTGGGCCGTTTGTTGTAGTTGCGATTGATGTTGCGATTGTTGGGATAATTGCTGCGATTATTATTGTAATTGTTGTTGTTGTTGTATTGGTAATTCTTATCACCGTTTTCCTCCCACTTTCTTTTGACTTGCTTCACATTAGCCTCTTCAGGCTTCTGTTCTTTAATTCTTTCCTCAATCTGGTTCACTAGTTTGTGAGCTATTCTACATGCCTGTTGTATGGAGGCGGGCTCGTGTGAACTTATATCTTCTTGGATTCTTTCCGGTAATCCTTTCACAAACGCGTCGATCTTCTCTTCCTCATCTTCGAACGCTCCCGGACATAATAGGCACAATTCTGTGAATTGTCTTTCGTACGTGGTAATATCAAATCCTTGAGTTCGTAACCCTCTAAGTTCTATGTTGAGCTTATTGACCTCCGTTCTGGGACGGTACTTCTCGTTCATCAAGTGCTTGAATGCTGACCACGGTAGTGCGTACGCATCATCTTGTCTCACTTGCTCTAGATAGGTATTCCACCATGTTAACGCAGAACCTGTGAAGGTATGCGTAGCGTACTTCACTTTGTCCTCTTCAGTACACTTACTTATGGCAAACACCGATTCGACCTTCTCAGTCCACCGTTTCAATCCGATCGGTCCTTCAGTTCCATCAAATTCCAAAGGTTTGCAGGCAGTGAATTCTTTGTAGGTGCATCCTACACGATTTCCTGTACTGCTAGATCCAAGGTTATTGTTGGTATGTAGCGCAGCCTGTACTGCGGCTATGTTTGAAGCTAGAAAAGTACGGAATTCCTCTTCATTCATATTCACGGTGTGTCGAGTAGTCGGTGCCATTTCCTTCAAAATAATCAAATGGAACAAGTTAATCATACAGAATATTAAGAGTAGTTAATAGTATTTCGTAGCATAATATGAACTCATTTATAAAAGCTTTTTCTTCATATTAGCGTTTTATAAGTTTAAATTCGGGTAGTACCTACCCGTTAAGTTCATACTTAGTAGCTAATATACAATTCAACTACTACAATTCTATATGAAAAACTGATTATAATAATATTTCGCGTTCAAACTTTTATACAATATTTTACAAACTTACAATACCGCTTATTTTACATAAAGCATGAAATATAGCACACAATAACTTTGATACAAGATAGTTGTGAAGATAATTCTAGCTACTACACAAGTCGTTCAGCAAAGGCAATAAAGACACGTAATTCATACGTCCAGAAACAAGTCATGCATTCTGGTTTTACTAGGACTACTTCCTATCCTTGGTCTTGTGGAACATAACCATTATGGCCGTTGATAAGACAGCATGTTGTAACATCGTCAAAGGGACGAGGGTTACGTAATGTCCAACAGTCTCGTAACAATCTAAAAACCTCATTTCTTAGCCCAATTACCGACTCCGTCACTTGTGGGAACGTTTTGTTTAATAGTTGTAGCCCGATGTTCTTGTTCTCACTTTGGTGAGAAGCGAACATTACTAATCCGTAAGCATAAGATGCTTCTTTATGTTGCATGTTAGCCGCTTTTTCTAAATCACGAAGTCTAATATTCGGATATATTGAGTCAAAATAATTTCTTAACCCATTGCGTAAAATAGCATTTGGGTTCCCCGCAATATATGCGTCAAAGTAAACACATCGTAACTTATGGATTTCCCAATGTGATATCCCCCATCTTTCGAACAAAAGCCTTTTATAAACCAAGGCATTCTTGGAACGTTCTTCGAATGTCTTACAAACTGATCTCGCCTTAAATAGTTGTGCCGAAGAATTCTGACCGACTCTAGACAAGATTTCATCAATCATGTCTCCGGGTAGGTCTCTTAAAATATTGGGTTGTCTATCCATTTTGTGTTTTTATACTGTAAAATAGACAAGAGTTAGATTCATAAAAAAAATACTTATTAATACAAGCAATTTTTACATATATCATAAAGCATAAGCACACTATATTACATATATTACACCACACGAATACAACTATCTTATTCCGACTCGCTTGTTTCTTCTTCTTCGGTTTTGGTTCGTTTTGCCAAGTTTCTAGGGATATATGATGTTCCCCTAATACGAGCCGTCGTTTTCCACATTGGTTTAGAAAAACCTGGTGGTTTAGAGGTTCCCGGGTCATTGTTACAACTTAAGGACTTCGGGGGTTGACGATACATATAAAGTTCATCGGGGTTGGAATTAGATTTCTCTATTTTTATGCCCTTTCCCTTATTATTTTCTTTTGCCTTTTTAAATTCAGTTGGGGTAATTTCTATAACATCATCGGAATTCTCGTCGGAATCCGATTCATCGGAGAATTGGTAATCCTCCCAATATTTTGCTTCCTTGGCGGAAACACCATTGACCATAATTAACCTTGGTCGGTTGGTTGAGGATTTTATTTTACTTAACCGTTTAATTATTTCCCCCACCGGTTCTATTTCTTCATCCGGTTCCGATTCTTCTTCCAGTTCCGATTCTTCTTCCGGTTCCGACTCTTCTTCCGGTTCCTCTTCGGGAACTTGTGAATCAGTCCACGAATCATTCCAATTTACATTTGACTCTTCATTATTATTAGGTGAGTCAATGGGACTTGTTCTAGAGGTAAACATCTATCACATAATATCAAACGCGTTAAGAGATTAATATATCACATAATATTCACATGTTAAAAATATATAGTTTTCGACAAAATTTGTTAAGCAATCATTTTTCAAGTAAACACGGTCGAAGTCCAGACTCACTAATGCATCCTAATAAACTCGATAAGACATACTAATGCAAAATTCTGGTTCTCTAAGACCAACGCTCTGATACCAACTGAAATGTCCCGTTCTTATTGATTAAAAATGTTCCATATTAATTGATTTCGTTGCGAGGTTTTGACCTCTATATGAGACTTTTTTCAAAGACTGCATTCATTTTAAAATAAACCATAACCTTTATTTCATCAATAAAGGTTTAAAAAGCTTTACGTAGATTATCAAATAATGATAATCTAAAATATCCTGTTTACGCACGACCATTACATAATGGTTTACAATACAAATATGTTACAACAAAATAAGTTTCTTGAATGCAGTTTTTACACAATATCATACAAGCATGGACTCCAAATCTCGTCCTTATTTAAGTATGCGACAGCGGAAGCTCTTAATAATCACCTGAGAATAAACATGCTTAAAACGTCAACAAAAATGTTGGTGAGTTATAGGTTTAACCTATAAATATCAAATCATAATAATAGACCACAAGATTTCATATTTCAATACACATCCCATACATAGAGATAAAAATCATTCATATGGTGAACACCTGGTAACCGACATTAACAAGATGCATATATAAGAATATCCCATCATTCCGGGACACCCTTCGGATATGATATAAATTTCGAAGTACTAAAGCATCCGGTACTTTGGATGGGGTTTGTTAGGCCCAATAGATTTATCTTTAGGATTCGCGTCAATTAGGGTGTCTGTTCCCTAATTCTTAGATTACCAGGCTTAATAAAAAGGGGCATATTCGATTTCGATAATTCAACCATAGAATGTAGTTTCACATACTTGTGTCTATTTTGTAAATCATTTATAAAACCTGCATGTATTCTCATCCCAAAAATATTAGATTTTAAAAGTGGGACTATAACTCACTTTCACAGATTTTTACTTCGTCGGGAAGTAAGACTTGGCCACTGGTTGATTCACGAACCTATAACAATATATACATATATATCAAAGTATGTTCAAAATATATTTACAACACTTTTAATATATTTTGATGTTTTAAGTTTATTAAGTCAGCTGTCCTCGTTAGTAACCTACAACTAGTTGTCCGCAGTTAGATGTACAGAAATAAATCGATAAATATTATCTTGAATCAATCCACGACCCAGTGTATACGTATCTCAGTATTGATCACAACTCAAACTATATATATTTTGGAATCAACCTCAACCCTGTATAGCTAACTCCAACATTCACATATAGAGTGTCTATGGTTGTTCCGAAATATATATAGATGTGTCGACATGATAGGTCAAAACATTGTATACGTGTCTATGGTATCTCAAGATTACATAATATACAATACAAGTTGATTAAGTTATGGTTGGAATAGATTTGTTACCAATTTTCACGTAGCTAAAATGAGAAAAATTATCCAATCTTGTTTTACCCATAACTTCTTCATTTTAAATCCGTTTTGAGTGAATCAAATTGCTATGGTTTCATATTGAACTCTATTTTATGAATCTAAACAGAAAAAGTATAGGTTTATAGTCGGAAAAATAGGTTACAAGTCGTTTTTGTAAAGGTAGTCATTTCAGTCGAAAGAACGACGTCTAGATGACCATTTTAGAAAACATACTTCCACTTTGAGTTTAACCATAATTTTTGGATATAGTTTCATGTTCATAATAAAAATCATTTTCTCAGAATAACAACTTTTAAATCAAAGCTTATCATAGTTTTTAATTAACTAACCCAAAACAGCCCGCGGTGTTACTACGACGGCGTAAATCCGGTTTTACGGTGTTTTTCGTGTTTCTAGGTTTTAAATCATTAAGTTAGCATATCATATAGATATAGAACATGTGTTTAGTTGATTTTAAAAGTCAAGTTAGAAGGATTAACTTTTGTTTGCGAACAAGTTTAGAATTAACTAAACTATGTTCTAGTGATTACAAGTTTAAACCTTCGAATAAGATAGCTTTATATATATGAATCGAATGATGTTATGAACATCATTACTACCTTAAGTTCCTTGGATAAACCTACTAGAAAATAGAAAAATGGATCTAGCTTCAACGAATCCTTGGATGGCTCGAAGTTCTTGAAGCAGAATCATGACACGAAAACAAATTCAAGTAAGATCATCACTTGAAATAAGATTGTTATAGTTATAGAAATTGAACCAAAGTTTGAATATGATTATTACCTTGTATTAGAATGATAACCTACTGTAAGAAACAAATATTTTTTGAGGTTGGATGATCACCTTACAAGATTGAAAGTGAGCTAGCAAACTTGAAAGTATTCTTGATTTTATGTAACTAGAACTTGTAGAATATATGAAGAACACTTAGAACTTGAAGATAGAACTTGAGAGAGATCAATTAGATGAAGAAAATTGAAGAATTAAAGTGTTTGTAGGTGTTTTTGGTCGTTGGTGTATGGATTAGATATAAAGGATATGTAATTTTGTTTTCATGTAAATAAGTCATGAATGATTACTCATATTTTTGTAATTTTATGAGATATTTCATGCTAGTTGCCAAATGATGGTTCCCACATGTGTTAGGTGACTCACATGGGCTGCTAAGAGCTGATCATTGGAGTGTATATACCAATAGTACATACATCTAAAAGCTGTGTATTGTACGAGTACGAATACGGGTGCATACGAGTAGAATTGTTGATGAAACTGAACGAGGATGTAATTGTAAGCATTTTTGTTAAGTAGAAGTATTTTGATAAGTGTATTGAAGTCTTTCAAAAGTGTATAAATACATATTAAAACACTACATGTATATACATTTTAACTGAGTCGTTAAGTCATCGTTAGTCGTTACATGTAAGTGTTGTTTTGAAACCTTTAGGTTAACGATCTTGTTAAATGTTGTTAACCCAATGTTTATAATATCAAATGAGATTTTAAATTATTATATTATCATGATATTATCATGTATGAATATCTCTTAATATGATATATATATACATTAAATGTCTTTACAACGATAATCGTTACATATATGTCTCGTTTAAAAATCATTAAGTTAGTAGTCTTGTTTTTACATATGTAGTTCATTGTTAATATACTTAATGATATGTTTACTTATCATAGTATCATGTTAACTATATATATATATATATATATATATATATATATATATATATCCATATATATGTCATCATATAGTTTTTACAAGTTTTAACGTTCGTGAATCACCGGTCAACTTGGGTGGTCAATTGTCTATATGAAACATATTTCAATTAATCAAGTCTTAACAAGTTTGATTGCTTAACATGTTGGAAACATTTAATCATGTAAATATCAATCTCAATTAATATATATAAACATGGAAAAGTTCGGGTCACTACAATATGACTGTTACCACCAACGATAAAAATGAGTTAATTTCCACTAGGACTGTCACAGGGTGGTGTGTTTGTATTGACTATCGAAAGTTGAACGACGCCACACGTAAAGACCACTTCCCGTTACCTTTCATGGATCAAATTCTAGAATGGTTAGCAGGGAACAGCTTTTACTGTTTTCTTGATGGTTTTTCGGGCTATTTCCAGATTCCTATCTCGCCCGAGGATCAGGAGAAAACTACTTTCACGTGCCCGTATGGCACATTTTCATACCGACGCATGCCCTTTGGCCTTTGCAATGCTCCGGCCACTTTTCAAAGGTGCATGATGGCCATATTCCATGATATGATAGAGGATTGCATGGAGGTTTTCATGGATGACTTTTCGGTCTTCGGTGACACTTTTGATTCATGCCTTCTTAATTTGGAATGGATGTTGGAACGGTGTGAGAAGTCTAATCTTGTGCTCAATTGGGAGAAGTGCCATTTCATGGTTCAAGGGGGCATAGTTCTTGGGCACAAGATTTCTAGGGACGGTATCGAGGTGGATCCCGCGAAGGTAACGGCTATTAAGAACCTTCCACCTCCCACCGATGTTAAGGGTGTTCGGAGTTTTCTCGGGCACGCCGGTTTTTACCGGCGGTTTATTAAGGATTTTTCTAAAATTGCTAACCCGATGAACAAACTCCTCAAAAAAGACACGCCTTGGAATTTCTCCGAAGAGTTCCTAAAGGCATTCAATCTTCTTAAGGAGAAACTGATCAATGCACCAATTATAATTGCTCCGAATTGGTCTCTTCCATTCGAGCTTATGTGCGATGCTTTTAATTTTGCCGTTGGCTCTATTTTGGGTCAAAGGGTCGAGAAACACTTCCGACCCATTTACTATGCAAGCAAGACCTTGCAGGGAGCACAATTGAATTATACTACCACTGAAAAGGAGCTCCTTGTGGTGGTCTTTTCATTTGATAAGTTTCGGTCCTACTTAGTCTTGTCTAACGCTATAGTTTTTACGGACCATTCTACTCTAAAGTACCTATTTTCGAAACCGGATGCAAAACCTCGACTGCTTAGATGGATCTTGCTTTTGCAAGAATTCGACATCGAGATCCGGGATAAGAAGGGTGCTGAAAATCTAGCGGCTGACCACTTGTCTAGACTCGAGAATCCAAATCTCGAAGTCCTTCACGAATCGGATATCCATGATGATTTTCCCGATGAATATCTCATGGCGATGGACAAGGTGGACGAGCCATGGTACGTGGACATTGCTAATTATCTCGTTGGGGGATTCTTGGAAAAAGAGTGGTCACATCAAAAGAGGAAGAAATTCTTCAGTGACCTTAAGTACTATTTCTGGGAGGATCCCTATCTTTTTCGTTGTTGTCCCGATGGGGTTATCCGCCGGTGCGTTTTCGGAGAGGAGTGTATGCGTATTTTGACCGAGTGCCATAGTGGGCCTACCGGTGGGCATTTTGCACCCCAAATCACGGGGCGTAAAGTCTATGATGCCGGCTTCTTTTGGCGGACAATTTTCAAGGATGCCCACCGGATTTTCAAATCGTGCGATTCTTGTCAAAGGGCCGGTAAAGTCACCAAACGGGATGAGATGCCTCAACAAAGCATCCAAGTTTGTGAAGTATTTGATGTTTGGGGGATTGACTTTATGGGGCCATTTCCGAAATCTCATAATTATAGTTACATACTCATTGCCATTGACTACGTGTCTAAATGGGCCGAAGCTCAAGTTTTGCCCACAAACGATGCACGAGTTGTGATTTCGTTCCTTCAACGTTTATTCTCTCGATTTGGAACTCCTAAAGCTTTGATTAGCGATAGGGGTACTCATTTTTGTAACGCCCAAATGGAGAAGGTATTGAAGCGATATGGAGTTCTCCATAAAGTTTCTACTTCATACCATCCCCAAACGAGCGGACAAGTTGAGAATACCAATCGAGTTCTTAAAAGTATTCTTGAGAAAACAGTGGGGTCGAATCCGAAGGAGTGGGCGAATAAGCTCGATGAAGCTTTGTGGGCGTTTCGAACCGCCTACAAAACGCCAATTGGTACCACTCCTTATCGGTTGGTTTATGGAAAAGCATGCCATCTCCCGTTGTAGATTGAGCATAAGGTGATGTGGGCACTTAAAAAGTGCAATTTGGATTTGAAGGAAGCCGGACGCCTAAGGGCGGGGCAATTGAATGAACTTGGTGAATTACGCCTTGATGCGTATGAGAATTCGTTAATTTATAAAGAGAAAACCAAGTTATGGCATGATAGAAGGTTAAAGGGTCCAAAAGAGTTTAATGAGGGGGATCGAGTGCTCTTGTTTAACTCTAGGTTAAAGCTTTTACCGGGAAAACTTAAGTCTCGGTGGACGGGACCATTTGAGGTTGTTAAGGTGTACCCTTACGGTGCGATTGAGTTGAAAAATGCTAGTGGTACTTCCTTTAAGGTTAATGGACATCGTGTGAAGAAATATTTCGATGGTCCATTGGAGATTGATGACGGGGTTCACGTTGAACACGATCCTAAGGTTACTTAAAGTTGGAAACGAGTCTTGTGAATGACTCGGTAATAAACTTCACATTGTTGTATAGTTTGTATGTTTTAGTGCTTGTTTGATGATATGTGCAATGTGATCATGCTCGGATTTTTGTTAGGGTTGTTTGTTAGTTTTTAGGTTGAGAAAATGGGTTAAAATGGCTTAAAATTGCGAATTTTTGAGAAAACAGCATTTGGAGCGCCGCTCCATAACATTGCGCCCCGCTCCACATAAAAAGGCCTGATGTGCCAGATCTTTGAAAACTCTCGAACTGGATTTTCATTTGAATGGAGCGCCGCGCGGCTTTTTGACGTGCCGCGTGGAAACCTGGAGCGCCGCTCCGTTTGCTGTCGGTCACACTGTTTTGCTTTTTAATTGAAATAAAAATGAATTTTCTCCACCACACATAATAAAAAACGGGTACCAGCTGTATTTACTCTCAATTCCTTCATTCTTTTCATTCAAAACACCTCTTTTACACCTTCAAACACATAGATCTTACAAACCCTAATTTTCAAGTCTTAAATTTCTTGTGCAATTAACTTCCAATCTTTCAAGAATGTTTAACCCAAAGGTCCGAATTTGTTTCCTATCTTACTAATTTCATCTTCTTATATGTAATTACTTGCTTAATTTTTGATTTACATGATGAATTAGTGTGGGGTTTCTTTAATTGGGGTTTTGTGTTCTAATTAGTGATGGGTTATGTTAGATGATCATTATATGCTTTGATTGCATGATTTACTTGGTGTTTTTAGAAGTTACAATTGATACTAGGGTTTGTATGTAGAGGATCCTAATTTGTAGGTGATAAAGGTGTTTCATGCTTGAAATTGCTCTAGTTTTTGAATTGTTTGTGTTTTTGAACTAGTGTGGGGTTGTGTTCATATGGGCGGGTCATAATGGTTTGAATGACTTGATGCAAAATTGGTTTAGTTATGTATGATTCCATGCTAATGAGGATGAAACATGTATTTTTGAGTTGTGATGAGTATGTTGGTTGTAGTAATTTGCATTGGTTAAGATTGGCACACATGATGAACTTTTCTAGATTTTAGAAGTTAAGAAGTGTTATGAGTAGTCATGTTTGGTAATATTTTGGTAATGGTGCTAAGTGAATGTAGTTGATAAGATGAATTGGTTTACACGATAGTATGATATGAGATAGATTGTGGTCTTGGCATTGTTTTACAAGTATTATTTGTTAACTTGGAGATTGTTTTCAAAAGTGGATTGACATGAAACATGGTTTGGTTGTGAATGGTACTTGGTGTTTATTATTATGACTAACACTAACTTTTGAATTTGGTATTTTGTTTTCTTTACTTGTTTCATGAATGTAGAGATCAAGAGGAACCCAGGAACAACCAAGGCAACCACCGAATAATCCTGAATTATGGTTATCTCACATCTCGAATGATGAGGATTTGGAGGAAAGGTTCACAACAAATAGCGCTCGCCCGATTGAGCGAACTTATTACTTGGATTGGTCGCATCTTTCATCAGTGGGTCCTAATATTGTTCGGGAGTTGCGTCGTTACTTGTGGGTAGTTTATGCGGGTAATGAGTTGAGACCTTGTGAAAGGTTATTTGAGATTAATGAAGATATTTATGAGCAGATAACTATAGAGTTCTTCTCAACTGTTAGTTGTCGACCTCGAGTCTCTCCGACCGAGGCAGATTTCTTGACGTTTAGGCTTGGCGGGTTAGAGCGTCGCATGTCTAAAGTTGAGTTGGCTCGGGCATTAGATCTATATCCTGAGTTGACTGATAATGATTTGAAGTGGCATTTGATGAATTGCAGAGTGTTTGGGGAGCAAGTTTTCAGTGAAAGTGATTATTGGCCGACTGTGGCAAATGCTAGTGCTGGTCCGTTTAGTTCGAGTCGAAGTGTTCAGTCGATGCTTAGACTTCCTGAGGATCGAATAATTTTTAATATGATTGCTACTATGTTTATGGCTAGGAGAAACGCGAACAAAATTCAGCGAAGGGATCTTTGGATCCTACAACAAATTAAACTGAGGGAGCCGATCGATGTCCCATGTATGTTAGGGGTATGGTTGCAGGAAATTGGAACAGACAACCGCACGGAACGCCCATTGTTAGGTGGGCATTTTGTTACTAGGTTGGCTCGGGCGTTTTCGGTCCCGACGAGTAGGTGTGATGTGGTGGGAGTTGAGGCGATGCCCACCAACATTCTGTTTTTCTCGAAAGCTGAGTTTATTCGATGAGGGCCAACAGGTTGGGTTTTGTGGTCTGATGAAGAGCAACAGCAACAGCCAGGTTAACAGTGGTCAATGGGTGAAGAGAGTTGGAATTCATTGGTTAACAGTGTTGACGGTCTGCATATAGAGTATAGGGACAGCAGATCAGCGTATGATGCTCAGGTGGAGCATAATCAGCGGATGTTAGCAGAGCAGTGTAGGCATAACGAGGATTTGATGACTTGGCACCAAAACAATTATGGGACAATTAACACAACCTTGGGATAGTTTGGAACAGAGTTGGGTCGTTTGGGAGAGTGTGTTGACAGGGTTGAGTACGATGTTAGGGGAATTAGGGCCCACAATCAGTGGGAGGTCTATCAGCGACAAATTCAGCGTCAGATGCGTCAGCACCCAGAGGCGTATATTTCGACGCGCACTACCATTCCCGATTATACGTCAGTTACTCCTCCGAGACCGGATCCTTCATATGACCTGTACCAAGCTTGTCAGGATATGTATGGTGTGAACTGGGACCCTACCCGAGATTTTTGGCCTGGAAGTGATTGATTGTTGTGCATGTTATGTTGTATTTGTTTGAAACTATTTCCTTTTTAATTTGGTCTGTACTTGAATAATTTTATTTTCTGTTTATGTACTCTGCAACTTATTTAGGGACAAGGCGTTTCGGCATCGGGTGGTGCCACCTTGTCCCGTTTATGTAGTTCGTTGGTTTTTATTTTCTTAGGTTTGTTGGTGAAATGATTTTTCAAGTCTGGCATTAAGTTCAGCAAAATTGCATGATTGATGATATTGGTGTGATGATCGGGAATGGATGATGTTCTTATGCTGGCAGTCAGTTCAGCGCCATCTGTCACTGGCATTCCGCGATCAGTGGTTAACTCGATAAGTTTTTTTTATATTTTCTTTCTCACATCACCCTTTCGATTTTTATCTATTTTTGATCTCAAGTAATGGGGACATTACTTGATCTCAAGTGTGGGGTGGGGATGTAAAATCTTTCAGGTTGGTTGTTAATGGAATTATCATCATATTAGTTTTGATTTAAAAAGACTTGACGTTTCACGGGTTTTGGTCGTAAAAAAAAATTGAAAAATTAGGGGTAAAATAAAAAAAACAGAAAAGTTAGTTTAAAAATAAAAAAAAAGTAGAAAAACAATTGAAAATTCGGCCAAAACCTTTATTTTGAAAATTGGCTTGGTATTTTATGATATAATTCGTGTTTTCAAAGAAGCCAAAATTGTTCCACATGTTCATTATCATTAGACATGAAATCCTACGAGTTCGGGGAACTCAATAGTAGGTCACCTGTACCAAAACGGGTGTAAACCGTGAGAGAGTGGTGATTGCATAGCGTGATTGTGACCGAATCACGTGCCAGATCAAAAACTTTTGGTTACTTGGTATAGCAGACTTCCGAAACTATATCATTTTATTATTACATCATTTAATGGTGTGATACTGTGGGAAGAGGAGCCTCGAGCTTCACCAGTGCTGTCCTTTTTAGGAGCAATAGCTACATGCTTGTGTTTGCTTAGACAACACAACCCATAGCCAAAAGCTATGGCACCCAAAGGTTTTTGGGATTTATTAGAAGGGTAGTATCTACTTCTTACCTTTCTTAAAACAAACAGAAAAGCTTGTCATGTGGGAAGTAGGCAAACCGGTGTCAATTGAAACAGATTGGCACTTCCGAGTGACTCAGATCCACTCATTAAGGAAGTAAAGTCTTCCGATCGTTCCACTTGGTACGTATACCTCTTAAGCGTGCCATTTCATTACCCATCATATCACGATGAGGTACTGTTAGAGGAGAAAGTCTTGAACTTTCAAAACATGTTCATTATTTTGAATGTGAAATCCTACATGAACATAACAATTCATGGGTGTCAACCGTATGAACGGTGATAGTAGCGTGTGGTCGAAACCGGACCATGTGCTAGATCGAAAACTTAAACAGGGCGATCCTCATTGTTTCTCCTAACAAGGACAATGTTGCACCCTACCACCTAATATAACCACACAGGATGTATCTTTTCCATCCTAAAGGGAGTCAAGTCTCCCGAACGACACACTTGCTGATTTGTTTCAGAAGTTGTAGTCTAGACCAGTTGTAGGGTGACGAAAAATCTTGAAAAGTCATTGCTAAAATCGACTGAAAATCTACCAGGCCTCAACGTCAAACAGGGAAACTGGTAGTCAAAGCTTATCTCAATGAGGGAGATTTGCTAGCCAAATGGGAAGCGCACCATGATACACAAAATGTCAGTGATTGATTAGATTCCCAGTAGATAACCTCCGGAAAGGTAAGATATCAGCTTTTAAGCCTGATGAACCTTAATCTTTATGGTTGACTTAACGGATTAGATGATCACCTCATGATTATCGATGATATCTGGACGTAATGTGTATCCTCCTAAGCACATTATTTTCTTACCGACATCTCGCGATGTTAGGTACTGTGGGAGGCATTGGCTTGACCAATTGCGGGGTAGCCGGTGCGTTCTTTTGGCACATTTGTTCGATTGCTATACTTTTTGGTGCTCGGTTTCCACTTGATTCCCGTTTTCTTTGAAGACTTATTTATGATTCAAGATTCTCTACTTCATCAGTATGGTACGTTATTCGAGATTATCTTTGGTTACTATATCCATTACATATTGATTGCGGTTTGGAAAGTTATTTTGGGGGAATGCAAGTGGGAAACATGGTTGTTATTTACTCCAAATCGTACCCACGCTAGTTGTTTGTTTGGTTTCTTGTTCGTTTGATTCTACATTCATGTCTGAAGAGTTATTATATGGTAGAATATTATTATCGAGTTTAATTGCTTGAGGACAAGCAAAACTCTAGTGTGGGGTTGTTTGATATCGCATATTTCGTACTCATTTTCCTTAGCGATATCGGGTACATTTTGGTCCTTTTGGATACGAATTGGTATTATTTTGATAAGAGTTGTGAAAGTTCGAGTTCTAAGACCAAGGAGATGAATTTTGAAGATATTTGATGGTTTTTAGTGATTTTATATGAAAGCAAGTGATAGGGATTGGTTTGATTCGAGTTTGGAACGAAAACAGGTGATTTTAGTGAGTTTTCAGCTCAGATTCAGCAAAAAGAGGTCTGGAGCGCCGCTCCAAAAGGTGGCGCGCCACTCCAGTAGGCTAGAAAATAAGTTCGACAGTTTTCAGAAGACCAGAAAAGCAGTTTTACAGCAAATGGCGCGCCGCGCACCCATTTGGCACGCCGCGCGGGTACATGGCGTGCCGCGCCACTTTGAGCCCGGTTCAGTTTTTGTTTCCTATTTAAAGCCTGAAAAATACCCTAACTTGACACTTTCGTATCCAGACGATTTCCAGCAGCTTTTTGACGAACTTACGTGATTTTTGGGGTTTCTCAAGGTCATTCTAACACATCAATCATTCCGGAAACAAGTCTTGATCCGTCTATCAATCAAGAACACAATTTTCATTAGGTTTAATTCTTAACATCATTATGAATACTCTTAATTGTTTATTTGTGATTTTTGTTCTAGCCATGATTGGCTAAGCTTTTAATGTTTGTCTAGATTGAATATTCGTATGTGTTTGGATGATACTTTAACGTTTTATTGATTAATGATGTTATGCGAGGTGTATATAAAATAGCTATTAAATTTTACAAGAAAATACTATCAAATACGATACAATTTTACACAAGATATTTATTTATTTAGAGAATGGATATACTTAAACCTTGCTACAACACTTATAGGCAGTGTACCTAATCGTACAGTAGTGTAGTTTTTAGTAAGTCCGGTTTGTTCCACAGGGAAAATCTTTTAATCAAAGCTTAACGCTATATTAGTTTAATTTTATAAAAATACAAATATATATAAGTAATATTATTATTATAAAGGGGGGTTTTTACCGTTTAATGACTGGTTTGTCGATTTTAAAACTTTAGTCGCAGTTAAAACCAAATGTAAAATATTAAATAAATAAAAGACTTAATTTAAAGCGTAAAGTAAATAACGATAATGAAATTGCGAATAATAAAAGTGCGATAAAATAAACTTGCGATAATTAAAAAGTGCGATAATTAAAAGTGCAATTAAATACAATAACAATAAATAAAATGCGATAATTAGAAGTGCAATTAAATATAAAATAAAGGAAATTAAATATGAAATAAAATAATTATGCTTATTTAAACTTCCGTAATCATGATGTTTGACGTGTTGATTTTAGTTTTATGCCCATGGGTTAATTGTCCTTTGTCCTGGATTATTTAATATGTCCGTCTGGTTTTTGTCCATAACAGTCCATCAGTCATAAATATAAAGTGCGAGTGTCCTCGTCAAATTATTCTTATACCCGAAGTCAAATATTCCAACTAATTGGGGACTTAAACTGTAACAAGATTTTAATACTTTGTTTAATAATTACACCAGGATGTCGACTGAGTGTAACCCAAGGTTTTAATACTTTGTTATCAATTATACCAAGTGTCCTTGTACATAATTTCACCCCTGTTTTAATTATTCTAGTGGCTATTAATCCATTCCCGTGTCCGGTTAAATGAACGATTATTCGTACATATAAATACCCCGCACATCGTGTCCGATCGAGTGTATATGGTTATTTATAGGGACGTCCAATTGTGAATCTTTATATTAAAATTAACAAACTATCATTTAGTTAAACAAATATAAAGCCTATTAATAGCCCATAGTCTAATTTCCACAAGTGTCATTCTTTTGTCCAAACCCCAATTATGGTACAAAGCCCAATTACCCAATTTTAGTAATTAGCCCAACATCATGATTACTTTGTTTTAAATAAGCATAATAATAACTTAGCTACAAGACATTAATGTAAAAAGGTTGAACATAACTCACAATGATTAAAAATAGCGTAGCGTTACACGAACAGAGTTTCGACTTACACCCTTACAACATTCGCTAACATCCCTTATTATTAGGATTAAAATTAATATTAAAATTAAAATTAAAATTAAAATTATAAATATAAATATTACGTATAGATAGATGGATGGATATATATTGATATATAAAATGATCAGAATTCGTTTGCTTTTATAGGGAATTGAGTTCAGGGGGTCTCCGCGAGTCGCGGTACTTTTAGCCTTCGAACTTCGCAAGTCGCGGAGTTCGTTTTTACAGCTCATTCAGCCTTGTCTGTTTGTTTGCCGATGATTTTAAATAATAATATAATATATATATATAATTTTTAAGAATTATTTATATATTATATTATATTCATGTGCATAGTTGACTTGTAATTTTTAGTCCGTTGCGTCGAGCGTTGAGAGTTGGCTCTGGTCCCGGTTCCGGATTTTCGAACGTCCTTGCGTACAATTTAATATCTTGTACTTTGCGTTTTGAATCTTGTACTCTTGTAATTTCGAGACGTTTCTTATCAATAATTGGAACCTCTTTGATTGTCTTTTGTACTTTTGAGCTTTTTGGTCGTTTGCGTCTTCAATTCGTCGAATCTGTCTTTTGTCTTCACCTTTTATTATTTAAACGAATATCACTTGTAAATAGAACAATTGCAACTAAAAGCTTGTCTTTCTTGAGGAATAATGCTATGAAATATATATTTGTTTTTAGCATTATCAAATATTCCCACACTTGAGCGTTGCTTGTCCTCAAGCAATATAGTCTTGAAATACTAGAATCACTTCTTTATTCTTCACACTTTGTACATCAGTGATTTCTATACGGCGGTATAAACAATGGTAGTAACGATATGGTTTACAGTCCCACATGACTATAAAAATTTAGATCCATTAAAGAAATTGGATCTTTATGAAAACATTTGATCTTTTGAAAATTAAATCTAGTTTTTACCCTAGATAAGTTTTCCGGAATAACCCTTCACCGGTGTTTGCAAAATATTTTTGTGGGTTTGGTGGGTTTCATATTTGAAAATTTTAGCTCAAAACTTATGGTTTTGTGTCACCCACTTGCTAACCTTGTATTAGGAAAGCAACACGTCCAGTTTACTTGTCCCGTATATTACCTTTTGGTAAACTACCATCCGGTTGTAAAGGAAAGCGTTGAACAAGCAACTGTTAAGGCAATGTCCCCTGACATGCTTTTAATTATGGTCTATAACGTGTCGGATGCTAGTACTATCCTTTGTAGGAGCAATAGTAAGATCATCCTATAATTTTTTCGGTCTGGCACAAGGTCCTGTCTCCGACCATGCTATGCAACCACCGTTCTTACAGTTGACACCCGATTTGGTTCAGGTGACCTAATGAATTCCAGGTGAATTCCTAGGATTTTACGTTCAATGGTAATGAACGCATTGAAAATAGGTTTTCAGAAAACAAATCGGTTTTAATTTTGATCAAAATATTTTCTCGTTCAAGCTCGAGTTTAGATATCATTGAATTCCATGAGTTTGTAATTCTCAATCTTTAAGGTCAATCTCAAGGATTGAGTAATATCAGGCTTAAAAGCTGATTTTTAATCTTTAAGGAGATTATCCTTTCTGGGGATCTGATTCATTAGTCTTATCAAGCTAATTTGCACGGTGCCCCCCATTGTACGAGATAAATCCTTCTCATGGTTAGGATAAATCTGACCACCTGGCGACCCTGTTTGATGCTGAGGTCCGTGGATTTCCTGCTGATTTTAGAGATGACTTTTCTAGATTTTTCGTCAACCTACAGCTGGTCTGGACGACAATTTCTTGACCTAAATCAAGAAGCGCGTGTCTTTTTCGGAAGACTTTACTTCCTTTTAATGATGGAATTGATTCATCGTGTAGATCCATCTCTTTTTTTCTTTCATCGGGTAAAACAGTTTAGTTTAGTCCAAAGCAAAAGTATTTTCAGTTATTTGTTACAGAAATATGTGACATATTTTTAAGATAACTTGGTAATTTTTCCCACACTTGGCTTTTATTTTCCTTTTTATTGTCCTCTATTCCATTTTAAATGAATTCTAACATTTTGGTTTGTTTCTCAATTTATGTCCTTTCCAAGGTAACAATAATTTCGGTGTTAACACCTAGTTTTATCGTTCATAAATATGTATAAACATGATTTTGAGTTCATTTAATTGAAAATTTTGAAAAATTTTACTAGAATTGGGTAGTCAGTATATAAGACTAGGGCTGTTCTTTATTATCAGAGAGCACTAGATTCTAATACAACTACTGCTTTACTAGTATTTTTAATGGTAACCAAGTGTTTAAGATTAAAATTTTAAAAATCCGAAAGAATTTAACCCCTTCCCACACTTAAGATCTTGCAATGCCCTCATTTGCAAGAAATCAGTAACAATTTAAATTATTGAGGGTGATTAGCGTAGAAATGATTAAATTTTACTAAATTTTCCAAACATATTGTTGTTTGTGTTGAATGATAAATGGTGCACATCATTTGTTCATTCCTTCTCGTTGTTATTTCACATATATTTTGCATCTTGTCGTCAAAATTAGTTGCTTTTGCTGAACTTAATGCCAGTCTTTGAAAATGCGTTGTTTTACCCTGTTGTGTACATAAGATAAACTGCAAACATATATACATATTTTTGAAGTTTGGTATATTACCCCACATTCAAAAATTATTAAAATCTAATAATAAAATAAATAAAACTAAGTAGACTAGGGATGATACTGATACCAGTAGGGGTTCCATGCATAACCGTATGTGTTATAGAATGCTTCGGCTGGGTTATACGTAGGATACGGTGGATGGATCTCTATAGACCAGGGAGGAAATACGGGCGATAGAGTATGAATATAGTTTCTACCTATTTGTTGGCAATAAGCTATGATTTGGTTTTGATGAACTTGCCAATCTTCAAATGCTCGATGTCTAGCATTTTCGTACTCTTGTGAAGCTATAAACCTTTGCATTTCTGTCATTTCATTTCCTCCTCCCATATTACCTGGTTGTTGGTTTCTCTCAACCTGTGGATGTCTACCATGGTATTGTACTGCGGCGTTATTTCGCCTCTTCAAAACCTTCGCACCATGGTATACATTTAAACCTATTGTATCGCGGGGTTCTGGTTCTTCGACTAATAATCCCCCCCGACTTATATCCACACCGAGATATTCAGCAATCAAAGTAATAAATATACCACCTCCTATTATGCTATGCGGTCTCATCCCCCTAACCATAGCTGATAAGTAATAACCCACACAATAAGCTATACTTACAGCGCTTTGTGGGTCTCGAATACACATATGGTAAAACAAATCCTGTTCATTTACCTTTTCCTTATTCTTACCTCTTTCTGTAATCGAATTAGCTAAAAACCTATGAATTACTCTTAACTCTGCTCTATCTATATCCAAATAAGAGTAATTTCCCCCTTTAAATCGGTGATGGCTAGTCATTTGACTCCATACACCATGCGTATCAAAATTTTCGTCTATCTTTCTACCATTTAGTATTAACCCTCTACAATCGGCAGATGCTAACTCCTCAGGCGTATATATACGTAAATCCTAAGCCACGTCTAGTAAAGACATGTGGTGCATCGAACCTCCTAACAAAAATCTAATAAAAGATCGATCGGTTAAACTAGCTACCTGATCATTTAATTCTATACTACACAACAATTCTTCACACCATACTTTATATACAGGTCTACGCATGTTGAATAACCGTACCCAATCGTTAAAAGTAGAATTACCATACCTCTGTGCAAGTAATTCCCTAATTGGCCCGGCCAATTCTACAGCTTCTAATGGTCCCCATTCTATGACCCTAGGTACTTCAACAACTTTAGAATGAAGAGTATGCAAATCCCTTTGGTATTTTGGATAATCTATCCAAAGTCTGTCAAATCTCAGGTTCGGGTGCAAATCTTCCAAGTGCATATCAGAAAATGTCATGACTGGGTGAGGTATATCTTGTTTGTAGTAGTTATCCACCTCCTGTTGTTCCGCATTTTTAGCAGGAGCATTGCGAGCTTGGGATGAAGATTCACCCCTTTCAGTCTGCAAAACACATCAAACACAATTTTTGTGCATCCAAATATGCATTAGTGTCAGCAAAATCATCAATCAAAATAATTACAATGACATGATCAATTTATATCAAACTTAAGATCATTTTCATATTTTCATCAAATCTACACTTTTTCAAATAAGCATATACGAAAATGTTCGCCAAGTTCATAAGCATTCAACTCAAATAACATGTCAAAATAATCATTACTAGCAATTAAACAAGTTTCAAATGGCATTATCACTCAAAAATCAAGTTCATGAATTTTAGACTTTAAAAAGTCCACTTTAATTCTCAAAATCATGTTTAGGCTCAAAGTTTGGATCATTTAACTACCTAAACATGTTACACTACTTAATTTAGCAACAATTCATGACAAAAATCAGCCATAACCTGTTTATATCAAAAAGCCCCAAATTTGCTCAAGAACACAAACCCTAGATTACTCAAAATTTGAAGTTTAAGGCTTCTAATCATGTTAAATAGCATCAATCTAGGTTATATAAGCATAATACATAAGCAATTTAAGCATAATTACACTAAAAAGCATCAAAATCAAATTGGGTATAAAATTGCTCAAGAACACTAATTTTCGGATTAAATGGTGTTTAAGTGTAGAAATTTACCGTTTTTCTTGAGTAATTCCTTGATAGCATCCTTCTCAACATGATTTTAGTAAAAGATTTGATGATTAACTGTCAAAAATTGCGAATTTGGGAGTTATTTTTCGTGTATTTTCGCAGAAAAATGGGTGTGGTAGTGTGCAGACTGATCTGTTCGGCCCTTTTATTTTTTTCTGTATTTTTGGAACTCCGCAAGTCTCGGCATTTTTCCATTGCAAACTCCGCGAGTCGCGGTGCTTTTTTTTTTTTTTTTTAATAAACCTTAACTTATGAAACAATTAAGTAATTAATTATAAAATTTTGTTTCCCTTGTTATTTAGGGCGAGGTCGTTTCGGATCGATGTCCTAGTCCGTCATTCGACAAAATTTTAGAATTTGTCTTTTCGTAGCGATTGTTTTAAAAGCTAAGATTTTTTAGTTTTTTAATGTTTTTGTCATACTTTAATTCAATAAGATTAAAAATAATGATAATAAAAGTTCTCGTCCCTCCCTTGGGTAAAGCAATTTCGGTTCAATGACCTAGTCTTCAACTTACGACGAATTTTAAAAATTATATTTTTAACTTAGCGAAATAAAGTAAATTTTTGTTTTTGAATTCACACAACTTAAATATAAAATTCAAAATTAATATTAAAAATTCACACCAAACTTACAATTTAAAATGCATAAAAATAAAATTCATATTTTAAAAATTAAAAATTCACACCAAACTTAATTTAAAAATTCATATTATAAATTCACACCAAACTTATATTAATTTTTCAAATATTTACAATTTTAAATATATTGATTTTACAAAGTTTACAATATTAATTTAAGATTTATATATTAATTTTAAAAACATTGTAAAAATAAAATTAAAAATCTTTTTGGCTTTTATCCCACTTTAATCAATCAAATATTATCAAAAATATGCGCCCCTCTTTTCGGTAAAGTAATTTCGGTTCCAAGACCTAATTTAACTCATGACGAATTTTTGAAATATTTTGGGTTGATTGATTAAAGATATTTATACCTTAAGAATAAACGTTAAATTTCGCCGTGATGTAATAAATTTTTGAATGATATCAATAATTTCGGTCGCCAAACCTAATTTTATTCAATACCAATTTAATACTTTATAGCGAACAAATTAGCGTTTATTATCAAAAGGTTAAAAATAAAAATAAAAACAAAAAACTGTACAGACTTACCTGTGAGATAGTATTCTTAGTTATACGATCTATCCCATTAATAAGATAGTCGGTTTAATTGGTTTTCCATGGCTACATAGGCGTAACCTCGAGCATTCAGTGTTTTTTCTTCTAAACATATGAACGGTCCGTCTCTGCATAAAGTAACAAATTCGGTATTTGAATAGGTTTGATTATTTGAACATTTACCTCCATGTGACCATTTTTCGCATTTGTGACATCTTTCTAGGTGTCGTGCTCTTCTTTTCGCTGCGGATTTTGATTTTCCTTTACCAAATTGTAACTTATTATCTTCGCATCTGGATTCTTTTCTTACTCCGTCCAATCTTTCTCTGATTACTGATACTATTTCACTCGGTAGTGTGTCATTATTACGTTTAGTGATCAAAGCGTGTAGCATTAGACCATGATTTAGTTCACAGGCAGTCTTCATTTCCTAAAAAAAATAAAAATTCAGAATGGGGGGAGAAGACTAGTTCTTTAGGGTCTGCTAGGGAAAGACCATTCGGGTTCCATTTTCGAGAACTACACGAAAACAGACAATCTAACTCTAACAGAAATACATAAAATCCTTTAAAGATTTGATTCTCCCCACACTTAGTTAGCTGTGGTATCGAAATTGTGATTAACTTCGTTGTCAACTTCCATTGGACTATCTATGTAATGTTTAACTCTGTGACCATTAACCTTAAATTCAATCCAATTTGAATTTATTAATTCTATCGTTCCGTATGGGAAAACTCTTTTGACTATGAATGGTCCAGACCATCTTGATTTCAATTTTTCAGGAAATAGCTTGAATCGTGAATTGAAAAGAAGAACTCTGTCTCCTTCTTTAAATTCTTTTAAACTTCTGATTCTTTTATCATGCCATTTCTTCGTTCTTTCCTTATAGATTAACGAATTTTCGTATGCTTCATGTCTTAATTCTTCTAATTCGTTTAGTTGACTTAATCGTAGACGTCCAGCTTCATGTATATCAAGATTACATGTCTTCAAAGCCCAAAATGCTTTGTGTTCAATTTCTACTGGAAGATGACATGCTTTTCCGTAAACGAGTCTAAAAGGTGTGGTTCCAATTGGAGTTTTGTAGGCTGTTCTAAAAGCCCAGAGTGCATCCTCCAATTTAATGGACCATTCCTTCGGATTTGATCCTACGTTTTTTCTAGAATACGTTTTAAAGCTCGGTTGGTATTTTCAACTTGTCCACTTGTTTGTGGATGATAAGCAGTGGAGATTTTATGAGTTACTCCATATCTTTTAAGAACTTTCTCAAGTTGATTATTACAGAAATGAGTTCCCCGATCACTTATTAAAGCTTTCGGTGTTCCAAACCTTGCAAAAAGACGTTTTAAAAAGTTGACTACAACTCGTGCATCGTTAGTTGGGAGAGCTTGTGCTTCCGCCCATTTAGATACATAATCAATGGCTACGAGAATATAGAGATTATTATGAGATTTTGAAAATGGACCCATAAAGTCAATACCCCAAATATCAAATACTTCACATACTTGTATGACATTTTGTGGCATTTCATCACGTTGACTTATTTTTCCGGCCCTTTGACATGCATCACAGGATTTGCAAAGAAGGTGTGCGTCTTTGTAAATTGTAGGCCAATAGAATCCAGCTTCATAAACTTTTCTTGCTGTTAATTGAGGCCCATAATGCCCTCCTGTTGGTCCTGTGTGACAATGGTTTAAAATTTTACTAGCTTCATCTCCGAATACACATCGGGGTATTATTCCATCTGGACAACTTTTAAATAGATGTGGATCTTTTCAGAAATAGTGTTTTATATCACTGAAGAATTTCTTTCGCTTTTGGTACGATAATCCTTTTTCAAGGAATCCGCAAACTAAGTAGTTTGCATAGTCTGCAAACCATGGGATTTCATTATAATCTATCTTCAATAGATATTCATCAGGAAAGTTGTCTTGTATGGCCGATTCATTTAGAACTTCTAATTCAGGATTTTCAAGACGAGAAAGATGATCAGCGGCGAGATTTTCTGCTCCTTTTTTATCTCGGATTTCAATATTGAACTCTTGTAAGAGTAAGATCCAACGGATTAATCTTGGTTTAGCATCTTGTTTCGAAAATAGGTATCTAAGAGCAGAATGGTCGGTATAGACCACCGTTTTAGCTAGAACGAGATATGATCGAAATTTGTCAAAAGCAAAGACAATAGCAAGGAGTTCTTTTTCAGTAGTTGTATAATTTGTTTGTGCTCCTTGTAACGTCTTACTAGCATAATATATAGGTTGAAATCGTTTTTCAATCCTTTGTCCTAAAACGGCTCCCATTGCAAAATCACTTGCATCGCACAATAGTTCAAATGGTAGATTCCAATTTGGTGTTATCATGATCGGCGCATTAGTGAGTTTCTCTTTAAGAATATTAAAAGATTTGATACATTCATCTGAAAAGATGAATGGAGCATCCTTTTCTAGGAGTTTATTCATAGGAGTGGCAATTTTAGAAAAATCTTTTATGAAACGTCGGTAAAAACCGGCATGCCCTAGAAAACTCCTAACTCCTCTAACATTGGTGGGATGTGGAAGTTTAGCAATTACATCTACTTTAGCTCTATCCACTTCAATTTCTTCTTTTGAAATTTTATGACCAAGAACGATGCCTTCTTTAACCATAAAATGGCATTTCTCCCAATTAAGAACTAGATTTGATTGTTCGCATCTAATAAGCATTCGTTTAAGATTAGCTAGACATGTTTAAATTGTATCACCGAAGACTGAAAAGTCAACCATGAAAACTTCCATGCATTCTTCTATCATGTCGTGAAAAATCGCCATCATACACCTTTGAAAGGTTGCAGGGGCGTTGCAAAGTCCAAATGTCATGCGTTTGTAAGCAAAAGTACCATAAGGGCACGTGAATGTGGTTTTCTCTTGATCTTCGGGTGCTATTGGAATTTGAAAATATCCGGAAAATCCATCAAGAAAACAATAGTAACTATTTTCGGCTAATCTTTCCAACATTTGATCAATGAAAGGTAAGGGAAAGTGATCTTTTCTGGTGGCGTCATTTAATTTTCTATAATCAATACATATACGCCATCCTGTTAAAGTCCTTGTAGGAATAAGCTCATTTTTTTCATTTGTAATGACAGTCATGTCACCCTTCTTAGGCACGCATTGAACTGGGCTTACCCATGGACTATCAGAGATTGGATAAATTAGACCTGCGTCTAGCAGTTTAATAATCTCTTTCTTAACTACATCTTGCATATTCGGATTTAGTCTTCGTTGGCGTTGCACATACGTTTTATGACCTTCTTCCATAAGGATTTTATGTGTGCAATATGAAGGACTTATTCCTTTAATATCATGAATCTTCCATGCAATAGCTGGTTTATGAGCTTTCAACACAGAAATGAGTTGTGATTTCTCATTTTCAGTAAGAGAAGACGATATTATTACAGGTAATTCAGATTCACCATGTAAATAATATTCCAAATGGTTTGGAAGTGGCTTTAACTCTAATTTCGGAGGTTCTTCTATTGATGATTTATATCGATATCTGTCTTCTTCTTTTAGCATTTGAATTTCTTCTTTTGTTGGTTCATATCCATTAGCTATAAGTGTAGCTAACATTTCAGCTTCATCAATTGGTTCATTACCTTCTCCTAAAGAACATTCTCCTGTTCCTTGTAATTCTGGAAATTCTTCTAATAATTCTGCATGTGCATCTATAGTTTGAATATAATAACATGTATCATCTGCAGATTGTGGTTGTTGCATTGCTCTATCAACTGAAAAGGTAACACTCTCGTCCTCTATACTTAGGGTCAATTTCTTACCGAACACGTCTATCATTGCTTTAGCCGTGTTTAAGAATGGTCTTCCTAATATGAGAGAAACTTGAGAATCTTCTTCCATGTCCAGAACAACAAAATCTACTGGAAATACTAAAGTACCAACTTTAACTAGCATGTTCTCTATTATCCCTCTAGGATATTTTATTGATCGATCGGCTAGTTGTATGCTTATTCTTGTTGGTTTCAATTCTCCAAGGTCTAGTTTAGCGTATAGTGAATACGGCATTAAATTTATACTAGCACCTAAGTCTGCCAATGCTTCTATTGAACTAAGACTACCCAGAAAACATGGAATTGTGAAACTTCCTGGATCAGATAGTTTTTCTGGTATCTTATTCAACAGCACTGCTGAACAATTAGCGTTCATAGTAACAGCCGAGAGTTCTTCCATTTTCTTTCTATTTGAGATTAGATCTTTCAAGAATTTAGCATATCTAGGCATTCCTGAAATTACATCAATGAAAGGAAGATTTACATTTATCTGTTTAAACATATCCAAGAATTTGGATTGCTCGGCTTCAAGTTTCTCTTTCTTCATTTTACTCGGGTAAGGAAGTGGTGGTTGGTATGGTTTAACATAAGGTTTAGCCTTAACTGTGTTATCTTCATTAACCTTTTCAACTACCGGTTCTGTTTCCTTATCTTGATCAGGTTGGGGTTCTTGTGGAGTAGGAATAGCTTCATCAGAAGTTACAGGTATTTCAGGTGATTTAAGTGTTGTACCACTTCTTGTGGTAATAGCTTTAGCTGTTTCATTCCGGGGGTTAGCATTTGTATCACTAGGTAGACTTTTCGATTTTCTTTCACCTATTAACCTTGCTAGGTTACTTACTTCTTGTTCCAAGTTTTGAATAGAAGCTTGTTGATTTCTAAATGCTTGAGCATTTTGTTCATTGGTTTGTTTTTGAGATGTGAAAAACTGCGTTTGAGTTTCAACTAGCTTCGTCATCATATCTTCTAAATTCGGCTTTTTATCATCGGGTTGTGGTGGTTTGTTTTGAAAATTAGGTCTTTGCTGATTGTAATTATTGTTGGACACTTGTTGATTGCTAGGACCTTGTTAGTTGTTGTATGGAATATTTCGATTATAATTCTGGTTTTGATTGTAGATCGGTCTTGGCGGTTGATAATTATTTTGATAATTATTTCCAGGCCTTTGGTTTATGTATGAAATATTCTCTCTTTGTTCCATTGTTAATTCAATACTGAGACAATCTTTTGTCAAATGTAGTCCTCCACACTGCTCACAACTAATTCGTATTGAGTGAATATACTTAGTCATCTTTTCCATTCGTCTCTCGACAGCATCTATCTTTGCGGAAATAGAATCTAAGTCATGACTAGAATCGGCTCTAGCTGCTTTAGATGATCTAACGATATCTTTTTCTTGGTGCCACTCATGTGAGTGGGAAGCAGTGTTATCAATAATTTTATAAGCATCAGTTTCGGTTTTCTTCATAATGGAACCACCAGCTGCTATATCTTTGTCTTTCCTTGTAGTGATGTCGCATCCTTGGTAGAATATTTGTACTATTTGACAGGTGTCTAAACCATGTTGCAGACATCCTCTTAATAACTTTCCAAATCTTGTCCACGCCTCATATAGAGTTTCATTTGGTTTCTGTGTAAATGTAACAATTTCTCCTTGAAGTCTTACGGCTTTAGATGCCGGAAAGAATTGTTTAAGAAATTTTTCAACTAAAACGTCCCATGTATCAATCGCCCCTTCAGGTAATGATTTCAACCAATCTTTGGCTTCTCCCTTTAAAGTCCAAAGAAATAACATGAGATATATCTGTTCATCTTCAACTTCTCTTATTTTAAATAGAGTGCAGATCCTATTAAAGGTACGTAGATGTTCATTTGGATCTTCCTTCGGCGCACCACTAAATTGGCATTGATTAGTCACCATATGTAGAATTTGTCCTTTGATTTCATAATCTGGCGCATTAATGTCAGGATGAGTAATTGCGTGACCTTGGCCAGTGCGTTTAGCTCTCATTCGGTCTTCCATACTTAAAGGTTCCAGATTCTCCATAATTGAATTTGTTGAATCGGAATCACTGGAGGATTCTGATTTAATGGTTCGTTCCTCAACAATCTCTGTTTGAATGATTGGTGGTTCCGGAGGAAAGTTTAGTGGTTCATGATCTATGAATCGTCCCTGAATATTCTCCGGATTCTCAATTGTGAGGTCGGGTTCAAAAAATGGATTATCAGAAATTTGAACTGGAGTACTTGGTCGACTGGATGACGATTCTAAAGAAAAATCAACGGCGGTAATATTTGCTAAATGTCTTGATCTAGTTATAGGTGGTGAACGTACAAAAGGTGGTGAACGTCTTGCTCGGTGCATTCACTGAATATCCTATTAGTTTTTAAAAGGAAAGAAAAATTATATAAGTTATCCAATTAATAGACTTTTCTGATTTTGCCCACGTTTCGAATAGCCAAAAGATGCAGCAGAGGGGCAGGATTCGTTTGGTCTCAATATAATTGAGGACTGTTTGGCTCCAATAACCCGGTCCACGTACAAATCCAACTATTACTACGAACCAGAAAATTTTGATGTCTATCAATTTAACCACTTAAAATAAATTTTCGTAATTTTAAGAAATTTAGATAAGAAGTAGAATAAAAATCTATGTCCTAAAACTAGAATAGCGAGAAATAAGAAAGAAAAAAGAGTGTGTCGGAAAAAGATCGAAAAAAAAATAAAAATAAGAAAGAAAAAGAGTGACTTATAGAACTTAAAAACACTCGACTAACCCAACCTTATTACTATCACTAACTTAAAATTATAATCGCAAATTGAGATTACTAATTGGAATGATAATTGATACATAGGTAAAAGGTGTCTAAAAATATTAAAGCTTACAAGTAAAACTATATCCCAAATGGCAATAACTTAAAAAGAAACTAAAACTTAAAAAGGCGTCGCAAAATTCTAAAGCACCTATATCTTAGTCTAAAGAAAAAGCACTTAAGGGATTTTACGGCAAAGCCTAAAAATCTAGAAGTAAAAATAACTATGGCAAAAACTAAGTTTAAAACTAAAAACGAGCGAAAAATACAAATATTACGCTAAAATAATTAAAAAGGGACAAAATATAAAAATATACAAAAAGTTGTAAAAAGTACAATTTTTATAAAAATATTATTTTTATATTATTTATTTTATTAAACTATTAATTTTATATTTTAATTAAACTAATTTAACTAAAATACAATTTAATTTAAAAACTTAAAACTAATTATAATAATAAATAAGTAATTAGGGTTAATAATAATAAATAAATAATAATTACCCCGTATTTAATGCTGATTAGGGTTTCTGTCACGTGTGTCAGGGATGCTCCTCGAGTTGCGGTGCCCGAAGCAGGAAAACTCCGCGAGTCGCGGGGTTCTTAAATTTAACTCTGGTACAGTTTTTAATTCGACGCGTTTTTTTTTTCTGTTTTAAAAACTAAATAAAATACTTATAAAAAAAACTTATATTTAAAAACTAAAATAAAAATAGAACTACTGAATAATTTTATAAATAAAAATCTTAAAACTAGATTTATATATATATATATATATATATATATATATATATATTTTCGGTTTTTGATTTTATATTTTAAATAAACACAAAATATTTAAATAAAACTTATAATTTTTTTAAAATAAAAATAAAGAAACTTTATAAAACTTAAATATTTAACAAAATCTTAAAAATATTTATATTTTTCTTTTTCTTTTATGTTTTCAAATATTTAAAACGTATTTTTACAAAAGCGTATAAAAGTAAACTAAAAAATAATTTTTTTTTTTTAAAAAAAATTTAGCGTTACGCTTCCGGCTTTTAAGCTAGATTGTCCCCGGCAGCGGCGTCAAAAATAACTTGATGTTATGCGAGGTGTATACAAAATAGCTATCAAAATTTTACAAGAAAATACTATAAAATACGATACAATTTTACACAAGATATTTATTTATTTAGAGAATGGATATACTTAAACCTTGCTACAACACTTATAGGCAGTGTACCTAATCGTACATTAGTGTAGTTTTTAGTAAGTCCGGTTCGTTCCACAGGGAAAATCTTTTAATCAAAGCTTAACGCTATATTAGTTTAATTTTATAAAAATACAAATATATATATAAGTAATATTATTATTATAAAGGGGGGTTTTTACCGTTTAATGACCGGTTTGTCGATTTTAAAACTTTAGTCGCAGTTAAAACCAAATGTAAAATATTAAATAAATAAAAGACTTAATTTAAAGTGTAAAGTAAATAACGATAATGAAATTGCGAATAATAAAAGTGCGATAAAATAAACTTGCGATAATTAAAAAGTGCGATAATTAAAAGTGCAATTAAATACAATAACAATAAATAAAATGCGATAATTAGAAGTGCAATTAAATATAAAATAAAGGAAATTAAATATGAAATAAAATAATTATGCTTATTTAAACTTCCGTAATCATGATGTTTGACGTGTTGATTTTAGTTTTATGCCCATGGGTTAATTGTCCTTTGTCCTGGATTATTTAATATGTCCGTCTGGTTTTTGTCCATAACAGTCCATCAGTCATAAATATAAAGTGCGAGTGTCCTCGTCAAATTATTCTTATACCCGAAGTAAAATATTCTAACTAATTGGGGACTTAAACTGTAGCAAGATTTTAATACTTTGTTTAATAATTATACCAGGATGTCGACTGAGTGTAATCTAAGGTTTTAATACTTTGTTATCAATTATACCAAGTGTCCTTGTACATAATTTCACCCCTGTTTTAATTATTCTAGTGGCTATTAATCCATTCCCGTGTCCGGTTAAATGAACGATTATTCGTACATATAAATACCCCGCCCATCGTGTCCGATCGAGTGTATATGGTTATTTATAGGGACGTCCAATTGTGAATCTTTATATTAAAATTAACAAACTATCATTTAGCTAAACAAATATAAAGCCTATTAATAGCCCATAGTCTAATTTCCACAAGTGTCGTTCTTTTGTCCAAACCCCAATTATGGTACAAAGCCCAATTACCCAATTTTAGTAATTAGCCCAACATCATGATTACTTTGTTTTAAATAAGCATAATAATAACTTAGCTACGAGACATTAATGTAAAAAGGTTGAACATAACTTCCAATGATTAAAAATAGCGTAGCGTTACACGGACAGAATTTCGACTTACACCCTTACAACATTCGCTAACATACCCTTATTATTAGGATTAAAATTAAAATTAAAATTAAAATATAAATTATAAATATAAATATTACGTATAGATAGATGGATGGATATATATTGATATATAAAATGATCAGAATTCGTTTGCTTTTATAGGGAATTGAGTTCAGGGGGTCTCCGCGAGTCACGGTACTTTTAGCCTTCGAACTCCGCAAGTCGCGGAGTTCGTTTTTACAGCTCATTCAGCCTTGGCTCTTTGTTTGCTGACGATTTTAAATAATAATATAATATATATATAATTTTAAAGAATTATTTATATATTATATTATATTCATGTGCATAGTTGACTTGTAATTTTTAGTCCGTTGCGTCGAGCGTTGAGAGTTGACTCTGGTCCCGGTCCTGGATTTTCGAACGTCCTTGCGTACAATTTAATATCTTGTACTTTGCGTTTTGAATCTTGTACTCTTGTAATTTTGAGACGTTTCTTATCAATAATTGGAACCTCTTTGATTGTATTTTGTACTTTTGAGCTTTTTGGTCGTTTGCGTCTTCAATTCGTCGAATCTGTCTTTTGTCTTCACCTTTTATTATTTAAACGAATATCACTTGTAAATAGAACAATTGAAACTAAAAGCTTGTCTTTCTTGAGGAATAATGCTATGAAATATATGTTCGTTTTTAGCATTATCAATTAATGCATGAAAATTATGAGTTTTGATTAAGAACCATTCTTGTGGGTGTTGATTATTGTTACTAGGTTGATTAGTGAATCTTGTTTGAACAAAGGGAACCCTGTTTCAATTTAGTGATCTAATTTCCAATTGATTTGTCTTAACCGATTGGGTGCTTACTGGACCAGGGGGTAAACCGGGTAACATTGATTGAACAAAATAGGGGTGAATTGTGTGGAGCGAACGCGTAACCAATTGAATCTTAATCTTATAATTAGCTAATTACTAAGTCACAAACGAAAGAGGTCTTTGGTGAAAGGGAACCCTAAGCCAATAAATCCTAGTTTGACGTGTTTGCTAAAAGAGAACTCTGGGTAAACCAACTCTGTAATTGCGTGCATTGATACATAGAACTAGTGCTTAATAACAAATCATCCAACACTGCGAATAGGAGATCTAGGCGAACATCCTTTTATCTATTGAATTCAAACTATCTTTATTTTCCGTTGAGTCTGCAATTTGATTTATTTAAACTTAAAAACCCAAAAATATTGTCTTTTACTTTTGATCTATCTTTGATTTGGCTAATCGTTAAATATCCACAAAACAAATATTCTCGTACTTTCGATTTTCATAGTTTAACTTAGTTTACTTTTATTAGTTGCAAACTTAATTCTCACTTAATACTGTCCTTGGAACGATCTTGGATTTTACCAATATCTATACTGCTACACGATCGGGTACACTGCCCGTTAGTGTGTAATCTTTTAATAACCGGTATTTCCATTGATAAATTATAGACACGATTTTACACATCAACCTACCTTTGTTTTTCAAACAGGTTTGGTATTTCAAGAAACCTAACGTTCCCGCCTCGCTACTTAAAGATGACCACGATTGGTTTGCTTTAATAGGTCGAGCCTTGGTACGTTATAAAACAATTAAGCTTTATATCGAATTTAGGGATGAAAAGAGAAAATATTGTTGAAAGTGATCAAGAAGTTGTACGGTTGTACCTGAATCTCCAAAAGGGTTTCAGCAATACGATCTTCGTGATTACGAAGATTGATCAAGGTGTATGTTGAAGATAGCCGTTAGAAATTCATGTAATCGTTTTAGAAACTAAGTTGTTTTTTTGTTTAGAAAATAATGTAATCGTTTTAGTATTTGATGAAATAAACGATTTTATTTGGTGAAGTTTAATACTTTAAATTAAAAACTACATTGAAAATTTGAAGCTATTTCAAAGGCTAAGGCGAAAAGAACTAAATGTGTCAAACACGCAAAAAAACAAGAGACACTCCGTACAACTTTTGCAGGTGCTAGTATTTTGTCCCTCAATGCCGGTGATATCAAGGACCCGGGTCACAAAGATTATTTTGAAAAGCTTCAAAAATTGTACCTTGATCAGTTCTCGCATTTGGTTGACACACCCGAAGAATCATATGAAGAAGACAACTAGTAGTTTGATTATGTTTTTTTTAATTTCAAGTAATTTTAGTTTTTTTAGTTTCTATGTACTTTTTTATTTATTACTTTCTATGTACTTTTAAATTTTAAATTTCTCCAAAGCTTCATCCGCTTTTGATGAACGAGTCGAACGACTAGACTAGCTAGAATAGGTTGATCGTTCCTTTTTTATTTCCCTTTTCACAGCCTATAGGTCTCAGAAAAGGATCGACATCAAAAAGTTCGTTTTGTTAAGAAAGAGGAATCTCAATCCCATCCTCACCGACATCTAAAGGAACATGTCCACCCGACCCCGGAACATATCACTTTGACTTGTTACTCAATACACGCCAAACATCCATCATGATAAACCTTTTCCCTTTGTTATTATTTGCATAGATTTGATGTGCTTGGTCTTCGACACCTTGATCGTTGTCACCGCTTCTCCAATTGCGTTTGGCTTTGTTGTAAGCACCTTGAAACGCACCACACGCTTGGTTGATGTTACGCCACTTTGACGACAATTGGTCGTCACCTCTTTGCCATCCATTTGGGTTGTTGTTGAATTTGTTGTAAATTGTAGCCCACAACAATACATATTTTTGTGAATTTCCCTTGCAAGAATCCTCCGACGCATCGACCCAACATTGAGCCAACCACGCTTCTTTTAGACTCAACCATTTTGTTTGATTTCTTTGACTTAGACCTTCCTTTGAAACTACATAACAAGGTAAACATATATTATAAATAAATATAATAACCGAATATATAAATATAAAAACCATATATATGGGGCACGATCCGTGGCTAAGCTTAAAATGAGTAAATACGGGATAAGCAAATTTGGACCACAAACTATCATTTAATAAACAAAAAAGTGGAGGGGCAAAATTGTAAATTCACAAATTAATAAAATAAAACGCTGAAGGTAAATCTTAAATTATCACTACCTGCTTCACCTTCTATCTTCATCTTCAATCGGACCTTCAATCTCACCTTCTATCTTCAACTTCAATCTCACCTTCTATCTTCATCTTTAGTCTCGCATTTTAATCCTAAATCATCAGTGTCTGCTTTACCGATAACATCTCCAATTGCATCTCCGATTGCATTTTCAGAAAAGAACGATACACGCCGCTGTACATGTTGGAGACACTTACAATACATGATCTTCATTTGAAGGGATGCTGAAACATCCGATGATTCTAGGTTAGTTTCATATGAACTTTATGCTTTATAATTTTATTAACGAGTGTGTTATTACATCTAATTTCGTTTTTTTTTTATTTGGTGTTTATGATGGCTACATGTATAGAATTTGTCAATATCATCAAGTTATGCATAAACTGAGAATTTTTACTAGTTTTCTTTTAGTTTTTATATTTGCACACCAACTGTTTGATGAAAGTCCTGAATGAGTAATGTCACATTATATTTTGTATTTTTTTTATTTTTTATTTTTAAAAGCCTAGGATGAATTTGAAGCCGAAAAGATCAAAAAGTTATTGCAGATACTTATTATCTTAATGATGAATGATAACTGTTGATTCATGTTATCACGAATTTGGTAATCGCCACCTCACCTCAACCATTTGATGGAAGGAGTATGGGTGGATCTTCTGTTGTATGATGCATAAGTTCTTTATCCTATTAGTTTATTGTGTTTGTTGCAAGATGCATTGATCAAACTTAAAATTTTGATCTTTGAGTTTAATGAATTGAACAAATTATTAGTTAGTCTATTAAGTACATTGGTGAAGGGTACTTATCATTTTTAGTGAAAAAGGTAAATTAGCTTGTAAATTAACAATTAGAACCTCCCATGTTTATAACTTGATTTATATATTTCTTTATAAAATGTAGCTCCGTGGAAGGTTGCGTGTGCTAGACTTGTGCTTGAAGATGGATCCATTTGGAGAGCAAAGTCATTTGGTGCTTCAGGGACTCAAGTTGGTGAAGTTGTATTTAATACATCATTAACAGGGTGAGATTGAGTAAACAAAGTTAGTTATATGGTTCATTTCACAACAATTTTGAAGTTTTTATTTTAAGCTTGTGTGAAATATTTCTATTTTATGATTCATCGAAAAATATTTATCATTCATCGAAAAATAATTATCATTCATTGAAAAATAATTATCATTCATCAAATAGTTATCATTCATTAGACAATTATCATTCATCAAATATTTATCATTCATCGAAAAACATTTATCATTCATCAAACATTTATCATTCATCGAAAAACGTTTATCATTCATCGAAAAACATTTATCATTCATCAAAAAACATTTATCATTCATCGAAAAAAATTATAATTCATCGATTTATCATTCGGTTCATTTTCGAGTTAACGGTTTAAAACTAAATATTGAACACTTTGCACAATCTTTGTGTTACGATTTGACCTTTAAGGGCCTGTTTTGTATAATTACTCAGCAATTTTAAATTTTATTACGATATATACTAAAGCTCATGAGTTCATGAACCCTAAAAAGTTACTATTATTTTTTTAGTTAAATTTTATCTAGAAGTAATGCTATTCATTGTTATTGTTATAACGAGAAATTGCCAATCAAGGTATCTTTAGATATTTTAGGCACCTACAGTATTCATTTCAAGATGTACAAGTTGAAGCTAACAGCCGATCAGATTTCGAGGGATGACTTTTTATCCTTCTCAAAATCTAAAAAACCCAACAATGGATATCTACAGTTTTATCATTCATCAGTTTTTGTTTTATCATTCATCAGTTTTTTTTATCATTCATCAGTTTTTTATATCATTCTTCAGTTTTTTATCGTTCATCATATTCTTTTTTATCATTCATCAGCTTTTTTTGTCATTCATCAGTTTTTTCTATCATTCATCATATTTTTTTTTCCATTTACCAGGTATTTTATAATTCATCGGTATTTTATCTTTTATCATTTAGTTGGCTATTCTTATCATTCGTCATTTATTTTTATAATCTGTCGGATATTTTTACCACTCATCGGATATAATTCATCACTTTTCTAGTGGATGTTTTATAACAAATCTGGTAACAGTTATCACCACGTAAGTTTACCGATTCAAATTTTCAGACACATAACTATCTAGGGCATGCGGGCTTATACTCATACATCAAGTGAAATTTTTTCATCCATCCTACAGAGGGTAATTAATTTCATCTCTGTTAGATTAGTTATTTGTTAAATGATGTAATTTTTTGTTTTAACTTGCAGTTGATGGTGAATTTCATCAAGACATAAATATATTGAAAAGTAGGATTACACCTGACACGAAGTGGGACAAAGTCAAGGTTAGTATAATCTCCCCCCACTTGAAGCTCACAGGTTGTTTGAAATATGTAGGTTGTGGTATATAGTATTAAGTATGTTTTCATCGTTGATATAAAAGTAACGATGTTTTCAGCAACTTTGAGCAAGGAGATTCGCCCTTTCTGTAAAACAATCCACCCTAGAGTATGGGCCCGTGTTTTGACTCCCAAATCGGCAGTATTCAACTTGTTTTAGTTAAATGACCGAATAAAGGAGCTCCTGAAACCGAGCTCATAGAAAAGAGCTATAGAGGCTATAGGGTAATTTTCAGTAACTTACTGGTTCCCGATTAGGTGGATAGTGATGGTTATAGGATTCCAAAAGTTGTTGATTATGTTGAAGTTAGGATATTGAAATCGTCAAGAGCATCACTGTTTAGAGCTGCACTCGGTATTAATACGACGAGTTCTTATTATAAAGTTGCACAAGAAGAAACTGTTGCATCTTTGTAACTTGTATGTTTTTATTTAAGCTATTTTGGTTTAAGTTTACTTAATAAGCTACTTATAAATACTCTTATGTACTCATTATAGTTCAATTCAATGCTAATTACTTTGTGAATATATGGTTTTATTTTAAGAGCTCGATATCAGTAGACAAGTTTCTTGCTGTTATAAGGATGAATGTTTTTCAAATACCGAATTGATGGTTTGGTTTTGATGTGTGAATATTATCTTCTCATTCATTGTATATATATATACTTTTATTTTTGTTTCATTTATCAGCTTTTTTTATTATTCATCGGATATTAATCATCTTATATTCATTTATCGGATCGGATTATTTTATCTGGAGTGTCTCGACAATTCCAAACATATTTTGTGATTTATAAAAGTATTCAAAAAAAAAAAATATGATCATAATAGTTATAGTTACTCATTCATTAGATTTTGTTTATCATTCATCCGATTTTTTTTATCATTCATCAAAATTTTAGTCATTGTTATATTTAAACTTTAGTAGTTGTTATCATTAGTCGACTATATAGTTTTCTAATACATCATTTTATTCATCATAACATTCATCATAAAAGATAGAGCTTACAAATCGTATAATGCATACATTCATCATAAAACTCAATAGGCGAATAATATTATTTAATATATTTTTTCCCAATTGTATATCGAATGCTATAAAGTCATTCGAAATATAAATATAATTATAATAGTTTTCATTATTATTTTTATCATTCATCATTTTTTTTTTATCATTCATCAGTTTTTCTTATCATTCATCATATTCTTTTTTATCATTCATCAGTTTTTCTTATCATTCATCATATTCTTTTTTATCATTCATCAGTTTTTTTTTTTTAATTATCATTCATCAGTTTTTTTAACAATCATCATATTCTTTTTTTATTATTTACCCATTTTTTTTATCATTCATTGGTATTTATATCTTTTATCATTCGTCGGGTATTCTTATCATTCATCATTTATTTTTATAACTATCGTGTATTTTTACCATTCATCGGATATAATTCATCACTTTTCTGGTGGATGTTTTTATAATAAATCCGGTAGGGAGAATCACCGCGTGAGTTTACCGATGCAAATTTTTAGACACATAACTATCTAGGGCATGCGGACTTGTACTCGTACATCAAGTGCAATTTTGTCATCCATCTAACAGAGTGTAAGTAATTTAATCTATGTTAGATTAGTTATTTATTAAATGATGTTATTTTTTGTACACATGAATATATGTTCTTTTTCAGATTCTAAATTATGTTTCTGGTTTCTTACTCATTTTGCAACCCCATCAAAACTCTCTGATCTCACACTTTAATCCATTCATGTGAAAAGCAAACTGCTGAATGATAAAAAAAAAAAAATTCCGACGAATGATAACAATAAATATCTGATGAATGATAGAAACTCGTGATTACTGTTATGATTCATCAACATGATTATAAACAAGTACATAACATAAAATAGACCATAAACAAGAACTAAATATTAATCACCATACAAATGATAACATTCATCAGACAAAATGTTAACATTCATCAACATAACTTGATTCAAAGATTGATCTTCATCAGGCTCCTTCACAACATCATCAGGATTTTCTTCTTCTAATTGAAGATTCACTGCATTTTTTGCTTCGATTCTTTGCAATAGATTTATTGTAAAACAAACAAACAAGTTTGACTGTAGTTAAAAAGAAAAAATAATTAAAAAATAACTATAATTCATCCAATAGTTATCATTCATAAAAAACTGTTATCATTCATCAAAATGTATGATAATAATCGTGATGAATGATTAATTTATCATTCATCAAACGAGTGATGAATGATTAATTTATCATTCATCACTCGTTTTTCATTAATGATAAATTAATCATTCATCACGATTATTATCATTCATCACCATTATTATCATTCAACTACCCAAGCCATCCGACCCGCCCATTTGGCCACATCAAAATCTCAGGACTCATTGTAGACAGAAACACAGCTGTTATCATGGGTACATAATCAGTACCTTATATACTAGACTGCATGAAGTAAATGATAATATAAATCTAAACTACTAAAACAGTTGTAACAGAAACAAGCAGTATAAAAAAGAAGAAGCAATAAATAGTATCACTTGAATAGCAATAATCATTCAATTAAATAAATAAATAACTTAATAAGCATACTCTTTTACATGTGGAAATGAAAGCCATCTATTCTTACAACGATCCAACTTTCAAAATTCAACATGCATACTTTATCAACCTGTTAGTCCAAGCAAAACAGTTTGTGGAGTTCAACTTAAAAGAAATATTAACAAACATAATCAGCACAAATATTAACAAATGTTGGGCAAATTCCACATAAGTCATATAATTTTTCTCAAACAAGGGAATTGAAATGGCATTTCATCACACACAATCAATAAATCAAATTGATACAAAAAATTTAAAAGTAGACATCATCAATATCTGCATAAAACATTTAGAATAAAATAATAAAACTCATACCGTGTTCTGTCCAAGAGGAGCTCCAAGAGCCAATTGGTCAAAAGTCAAACATTCTCCACCAGCCTTCTCAATCTTTGCCCTAGCAGTCTCAGTAAACCTTAACGCAGTAGCCTTCATTGCATGGAATCTCAGGCACACGAACATCATCTGTAACTGTACCAACAATCACAACAATCTTCTCCTCCTAAATTTATTTAAAAATAAAAAATCAGAATTAAACACAAATCCCCACACAACACTTTCAAATAAATAACAAACCACATCAAATATACACATGAATTGTAAAGGAGCATGAACTTCACCAATTTGAATTCGCAAAGGAAACCGTTTTAGTGTGTGATTCCGACACAAAATTTGCTCTAAATCATTCCAGTAACACTTTCCGATCATCACTTTGTCAAACCACATCAACATATATTATAAAAAAAAAGACTTAAACCTATCACTAACGAAGCAAACCTGATGCAAAACAGTTCATCCTTAAGTTCACCATCAAAAAAATCAACAGCATGCCACACAAACGACTTCTCATTACCGGCATGCTCTTGAACGAACATTGTAGCAATAACTACAAACAACACATACAAATCAATAACTAAACCTTTGACATATTCAGATCCATTAAAATAGATGTGTACGAGTTAAAAAAAGAATATAAGTGTATGTGTTCATACGTAGATGATAACACATGTGGTTAATATATGTATAAAACATGAATAAATCTGAATTAATCAAATTAATCTTCTTCCTTTAGCCAACGATATCTAACTAGATGAATAACCATGTAATAAGTGCATACAACAAATTATATGATTAATTAATTTTACTTATATAAAAACAATTAAATACATATACATACTATACATCAATTTCTACAGTGAAACGGAATCGTAAGCTATCGTATCTGCAAATCCTAGCAATTACAAGTCAGTGACAAGATTAGTTAACGAAATCATGTAAAAATCACCTTTAAGAGAATCATTACAAGCAGAATCGACAGAGAACTTTCCGAAACCGGTTAGAACGCGAGTTATGGGGTCTCTACGACCGGATTCGATAACCGGTTTACATGAAATTGAGGATGAATCGAAGGTGTTACGGTTCAAAATTCGACCGGCGATTGATCGGAGGTCATTCAAGATATCCATAGCATTACGCAAACAATGGAATTGGTATTGTATGGGGTGGTTTTTGCTATCTGCAGTTAGGGTTATACGAATTGTGAGACAGGCTGAAGAATGATCTAATCCAGCCCTAAATCAATTTGTATACATGAATGACGATTATACCCCTCCGCGTTTTTAACTATAAAATCAGACTTTTTATTAGAAATCATGAAATGTGAGGCCCATATTCACTTATCCAGCTTGTACCCCATTTAGTGCTTATCCATGGATTGGTCCACTATATATATATATATATATATATATATATATATATATATATATATATATAAAGTATATATGTATAAATTTATATAAACCGTATATATGTATAAATATATATAAATTTATAAATATATATAACCGTATATATGTTACTTCTTTTTATGTTTTCTTTAACTACGTTGCGTTTTCGAAACCGTATCTTCTTCATTTTGTGATTGAGTTTGTGGTTGATTTTCGGTCACCGTTTCTTGAGGCAACGTCGGAGTCATCGGATTCATCAACAACGTCGGTTTTATGGGGCGACATTGAGCTTGTTCTAGAAGTCGTTGTTGCTCCAAATAAATTTGATGTTGTTGTTCTTGTGTTAGAGAACGATATTGAGGCGCAACGATTGGAAGTTGTTGAAGATTATTCGGGTTTGGTGAACCACCACCCAAAAAGGTTCCGTATTGAAATCAATCGTTGTAGTTATTTGGGTTTGGTGGTCTTTGATTTGGGTTGGACATGATTTTTTGTTTTTTGTAGAAAATGATAAAGTTAAACGTGAGATTTTTGTTGATGAAGATGAAGATAATTGTATAAGTTTATATTTAGAAGAAGAAAAAGGTTTAAAGTTACTAGAATTTGAAGATATATATATATATATATATATATATATATATATATATATATATATATATATATATATATATATAACTGTCATGAATCCGTTGGGGACTGGGACTCACGTCGTCAGAAACGGACCAATCATAAACAGCCGCGTCAAGCTAACGTTTTTTCGTCGGAAGGCCAACTAACGCCCAACACTGACGAAAACTAACGCCGCGTTAATGGCCGTCAGTTTTCGTCAGTGTTGACACCTGTACTGACGGTCTCAAACAAACATAGGGTTAGAATTGGTCTAATTGCGTTACCAAAAGCTGCAAATAATCCAAATCAATGGGTTTAGAATTGCATGGGTTGATTATGTAACCGAAATCAAATCCTCTTGTGCTTGGCCCTTTCCTTTCATTTCCCTCCGATCCAAAAAAACTCACACAAAATCTCCGATCCATACGCCCCTCTTTTCTCTCTCTCATCTCTTCTTTCTTGTTTTTATCAAAATTCCCAAAATCAAGAAATCAAAATGGCATTTAGATGCATTTTAAAGCAATCGAAATCTGAATCTTTTTGCTGATTTAAATACCGGGTTTGATTCATCCGTAAAAAGGGTTCTAAAAAATCACATCTTTTTAGGTTTTTTATCCGATTCTTGAAAAAGGGTATATACTTAGACATACATATACATTATACATAATAATAACAAATTAGCAAATATGATAAAAGGGTGAAGTGTGTGTGTGTATTGATAGTGAAATGTGTGAATTGGTGGCCCGCACTGGTCGTCATCAGCAACGTTATGAGGCCGGTTGCCGTCTCATTGCCGGGTATATTCTCCCTTTTCAAATATTATATATCTAATAATTTATAATTTATTTATATATGTTTTAGGATTAGGTTATGATTGTTTATAAATGCCCACAATTACTTTCCCTAAATTGGTATTGTGCATAATTAGGTTATGTTTAATTAAATACAATTGTTAAGCTGTGTATAGTTCAGGGTTTGATATGAGTTTTTTTTATAACAGTTTCAAATGAACTGCAACAAGCTGAAAATTGTTCATATTGGGTATTTTTAGTTTATTAAATTAAAAGTTAAAAGGTTGGTACTTGGGTTTGGTTATGTTTATCATTGAAGAGAGATTGTATGAAGCAATTAGGCCCTTTTTTGCTTTATTTAAAAGGTTAAAACATTTGGTTACTTACAAAATTGCAATACTGTGTTAAGCTATGCATGACTGGTTCCACTGATTGACAGGTGCATTCCGTTCAGGTTTCGGTACCCTGAATGTAGTAATGGTAACAATTCTCAAAAGATTTTGGAGTTACTAATGATCAACTCTACAAGTGGACCTGGTCTTTTGTTCCCAAAGGTATAACCTTTTTTTATATTATATGCTATATGCTATGTAAAAATGTTGATATATATTTATATGACTAAAATATTTCTTGGTGAGATTTAATTGCCCAAGCTCATATTTAAAGATACTAGTGCTATATGTTTTGTTCTGTAATTTTTGTTATTGTTTTATACTTTTATTCACTATGTATATAGGGTGGTTGGGAAAATGATGAAACGGTTGAGGAGGCAGCTGCACGTGAAGCCCTCGAAGAGGCTGGAGTTCGAGGGGATTTAATGGTCAGTTTGCTCGTGTTGTTTTTTTTTTCCTTGAATTTTTATATGCTGTTTGTTGTTTTTCTATACTACCATGCACTTGTGATTTTTATGCTTTTCTAACAAAATAGTGAAGTGATAGTAGACAAGTGTTCTTGTACTGTATATAAATGTACACCATTGAATTTCACACGAGTGTCACAAATATTTATGTATGGTATAGGTATGATATTAGTCATGATAAATTTCTATTAGATGAGATTGATGTAAAAGGCTTATGAGGTGAAGCTAATATGCCATGGAAAGATATAAAAACGTGCTTAAAAGTATGAAAATTAAAAATAGGGTAGGAAAGGTATTTAAAGAAGGTGGAGGAAATAAGCAATTAAGCATTAAACTAAATATAGTTAGTGGGCTTTTATATTTACACGAATAATTATAGAAAAAGTTTGTGGTTGAATGAGATAGATAAAGACATCAGAAGAATATCTGAATATGGAAGGTTCTAAACGTATGTGTTGTTGTAAATATATAGAGAACATAGTCATACAGTGTACATTGGTGTTTGGTTGCATTCAGGGATCAGGGATCACTGTAGCTATATGTTTGAAATACTATCGAATGGGAACTTGTAAACTACACAAAGAGTGCTGTTAGTTTATATATAGGGTTTGGGTAAAAATCTTATTATATTTTCTGCTAAGATAGAATTTAACATAATAATTGTGGGCTTGTGGCATATATATATATATATATATCCTATAGTTTGCAGTTTACAGCTAAGTGCAGCCCGAACATACTGATAGTTCATCTATATATCCTAGCCTATGCTTCATATTTGTTTGAACAGATGTGTATATTATTTAGCTGAGCTTTAAGGAATTCTGTTTTTTTGTTTTGATATGAAGCTTCAACATAACCAAAGATTCCGCTAAGTTGGCACTTATTTTGTTCACAAATGGTGTGAAGTACATTTCTTGACCAAAGGTCCATTGAAATATATTGAGTTTTCTCAATTGGTGTGTTACACACTCGGCCCAATCTACTACAAGCTAATATGATATTTTGGATCAAATATCTCACAAAAATCTCTACTATTTTTAAGTAATTTATGTGGTCCTCATCTTGTAAATATTTGATTAATATATGCGTACACTTGATCATGGCCATTGACATAATGTGATCTTTACAACTTGTTTGGTAGTTGAGTGACTAAGAATAGGTGTAGGATAGTTTATCTTTTTTGGGTAACCGAAGTTGTTCTACCTGAGCAACTAAAAATGGTGGCAAGATAGTTTTTTTTTTTTATTAAATTATGTGGAGACGTTCAATCTGACAGGAAAACGTGGGTCTTCACTAATACCTGTAAATCTGTGGAATTGGGTACACTTTCATGATTCTGATTTTTAGTAGGATGGTTCTCTATATAATTTAATATATAACCTTCAAAGTTTTACATGTATATTCGTAAATTTAAGTAAGTTTTCCTTTATAAATCACCTATGAAGACATGTGATCAAAAGTAGTACTCATTTTTAGTAGGATTTAGATCGGTTTGGTGGTTGTTTGAAGATGTTGAGATTTTGGTGAAGGAGGGTTTGAGTGGTGGCGATTGATATTTTCATGGCTGTTAATGGTGATTGTTGATGATGGAGAGTATATTAATCAGAGTTAATTGTTGATGTTGAGATTTTGATCTAGTTCTTAATGTTAAATATGCTTGTACTATGTTAATTAGTTGGTATCTATGCAATTCTTATAATTCTGTGATACAATATACAGTATGTGTTTTTTAACCACTTCCCATTTTTCTTAATTATTTATTGTGATTTACATAATCTAATATTGGACTAATAATTAAATTAATGATGACTGATTATCTAATTTCAGCATTTTCTGGGGCACTACCATTTTAAAAGTAAAACGCTACAAGATGAGTTTAGCCCAGAAGGCAGGTGTCGGGCTGCAATGTTTGCATTATTTGTGAAAGAGGAGCTCGAGTCATGGCCCGAACAGAGTCGTCGGGTCAGAAGTTGGGTGACCATACCCGAAGCCATTCAGTGTTGCAGGCATGCATGGATGCGGGAAGCTCTTGAAAATGGGTTCAACAAATGGAGCCATGACGGTATGATTACAACCATGATGAAGGCTTCAAACCAAGTTTCAAAGGATGAAGATTCTGACGGTGGTGACCACAACTAACTAGTTCAGGTCCAGATGGTGCACCTTGAAAAATTCTACTACTGTATGATTTTGGTGACTTTTTTTTTTTTTTTTTTTTTTTTGTTCTTACAGTTTCTTGTTTTAGGTGTCAAGAATTATCTATCTTTACTCAACTAAAACTTTTAACTTCTTGGATGAATTTTATGAGTTAAGACTAGTTGGCAGTTGAAACTTGAAAATACTCTCTCAATTATAACTTTCAAGTTGAAACTTGACAAAGACTGAGAAGCCTTCTATGAAACACATTGAAACCTGAAATTACAATCCTTCAAATTTTCTATTGAAAAAGTGAGACTTGGCAAAATGACAAGAAACTGACATCAAACTTAGGGTGTGTTTGATTCCGCATTGAACGGTGAAGTGTTTATCATTCAACATGCTTGTTACTGACATCTGTTATACACACGATGCTGTGCTAAACCATTTAGAGTTGAAATATTCTCTTAACCATTCAACACTTCCATTTTTTTTAAATGTGCTCTTTGAATTGCATCATTTATAAAGTTCATACAGAATGATTATTATGTACTTTTACACTAACTTTAAACTAATGCATTGTTACTTGGATATGTACCATTGTGAACCACAACTGAACTTGAATGTCACGTGCTGAATTAACCTTACCAAACAAAGTATTCTTAATCTGTAAATTGAATTGTGAAGCTAAACTAGTAAAAGGTGAAATAATATTTTACTTCGTGCTCATTGATTAGCTGCGTTAAACTAATACCTAAAGCTCAATGTTACACAATGGTGTGTGGTTAAGACTTCTTTCAGAATTCATACTCGTTTTCATTTTACACTATTAGACCATTATTTAGTTATGATAATAAGAGGGTTATGATGATGTGTAGTTACATGGGAGAATTGTGCTGACGTGATAAAGATGTGGGAAAAGAGTTGTCATGAGAAGGTTGTAAGGAGGATTGTGAGGAAGGTCGTTGGTGACGTGGCATTGTTTGAACACAACTACATCATTTTAAAGTTTATTCACGTATGTCTTAGTTTTTGAGTTAGTTGAATGGTATTTGTAAGTTTGTAACTCTAGTTGTAAGAGTACATTCATATGTTATAAAAATTGTACGTTCTGTTTGGTTTGTAGATTCAATTTTATTCAATAAAATAGGAATATTAGTTTCATTCAATTTTATGAATTTTAATTTCAAAAAAAACCATTTCGAAGTCAAACACAACATGATACACTTGTACACAATTATCTTTGCCACATAAACTAAAAAAAAATGACAGTAATTTTATATTTGAGGTTATGAGGTATATTTATGCATTCTGGTTCAAAAGTTGGGTAGGAAGATATGACGACCGTGTCTTTTTGATTGGGCTAAGGGTTGTGGGTAGTGTGCATGTGGGCCACCGAGTGGCTAGTTTTTGGGCCGTATTGAAAATTGACAAAAATAATACTCCGTAAAAATAAGGGAAAATGACGAATATGTTATAATTCAGTAGGCTTATAACTACCTTTAGTGGTTCTTGACTGTAGAAGGTATATAGAGATAGAGATACTGTAAAACGGAGAAAACAAAGGTTGAACAAAAGGTATGAGTAATTGGTTTTTTATTTATAGAAAAATGTACAATGAGAGTTTGGTGGCATTTGGAATCTAGAGAGAGAGAGTGTTTTTGTTAACCAAAAAATACATACAATAAACTCTAACTCAACACACCTATTTATACTCAAAAAAATATACCATGCAATATCTATAATAATAATAAAATTATCATCCAATTATTACTTTTATAACACTCCCCCTTGGATGATAATTTTATTAGTGAATAACTAGTACTGCCTCGTTAAAAACCTTGCTAAAGAAAACCCTTTGGGATAAAACTTTAGCTAAGGGAAAAAGAGTGCAGCATAGAGTTGACTCCCCCTCAAGTAGGCAACGCCTGAGTTGTTACATCTTCTGAACATGCCTCATGCCAATATTATGAACGTGTGTTCTGAAAATAGCAGTTGGAAGTGCTTTGGTGAAAAGGTCAGCAGAGTTTTTGCTGGACTGAACATATCTCATTTCAATCTGGTTGTCCTTAATGAGATTTTGAGTGTATGAGAAGAATCTAGGGGGTATGTGTTTTGTTCGGTCACTTTTGATATACCCTTCTTTCATCTGTGTTATGCAAGCTACATTATCTTCATAGATAGTTGTTGAACTTTTATTGCGTTCTAGTCCACAAGAATCAGTAATGAGTTGTGTCATTGATCTCAACCAAAAACATTCCCGACTGGCTTCATGTAATGCAATTACTTCGGCATGATTTGATGATGTTGCAACAAGTGTTTGTTTTTTAGAACGCCATGATATTGCGGTACCTCCATTTAGGAATACATATCCATTTTGAGATTTAGCTTTATGTGGATCAGATAAATAACCTGCATCTGCATAACCAACCAAATCTTGTTTTGATTCGTTAGAATAAAATAATCCTAAATCAGTAGTTCCTCGAAGGTATCGAAATATGTGTTTGATCCCATTCCAGTGTCTTTTGGTAGGAGCTGAGCTGAACCTTGCCAACAAATTAACTGCAAAAGAAATGTCAGGTCTTGTACAATTTGTAAGATACATAAGAGCTCCAATTGCACTAAGATATGGTACTTCTGGTCCCAGGATATCTTCATGATCTTCACAGGGACGAAATGGATCAGTGTCAACATTAAGTGATCTAACAACCATAGGAGTACTTAATGGTTTTGCCTTGTCCATATTAAAACGTTTTAAAATCTTTTCAGTATATGTTGTTTGATGTACAAGTAAACCATTAGGCATATGTTCAATTTGTAAACCAAGGCAATACTTGGTTTTTCCGAGATCTTTCATTTCAAATTCTTTCTTTAGAAGTTGAATGGCTTCATGGATCTCTTTATTTGTACCTATGATATTAAGATCATCAACATAAACAGCTATGATCACATATCCGGATGTTGTTTTCTTAATGAAAACACATGGGCAAATAAGATTATTGGTATACCCTTTGCTTATCAAGTAATCACTTAATCGTTTATACCACATGCGACCCGATTGTTTCAACCCATATAAAGACCTTTGTAACTTGATTGAGTACATTTCTTTGGGTTTTGCATTGGTTGCTTCTGATACCTTAAATCCTTCAGGTATCTTCATATATATATCACTATCAAGTGATCCATAAAGATAAGCAGTCACAACATCCATGAGATGCATTTCTAAATTTTCAGAAACTGCCAGGCTGATTAAGTATCTAAAAGTAATTGCATCCATAACAGGAGAATAAGTTTCCTCATAATCAATTCCCGGTCTTTGAGAAAAACCTTGAGCTACAAGTCTAGCTTTATACCTTGTAACCTCATTTTTCTCATTTCTTTTTCGCACAAAAACCCATCTATATCCCACAGGTTTCACATCTTTAGGTGTGAGAATGATAGATCCGAAAACTTTTCTTTTATTGAGTGATTCAAATTCAGCTCGTATTGCTCCTTTCCAATGATCCCAATCATGTCTATTTTGACATTCCATGACGGATTTTGGTTCTGGATCATCATCATCATTCATGATGTCATATGCAACATTATATGAAAATATCTCATCAAGATTTTTCATTTCATTTCGGTTCCATAATATTTTTGAATGTGCGTAATTGATTGAAAATTCCGTATTGACATCATCAATCTCCTCTGCAGAAGGAGTATTGATTTGTAGTTCTTCTTGAACACTTTCTTTTACCTCATTATCAGCTGATTTTCTTTTCCGAGGATTTTTATCTTTGGAACCAATTGGTCTCCCACGTTTCTGGCGTGGCAAAGACTCAAGAATAACATTATTGCCAGTTTTTGGAATTTCAATTCGAGCTGGAGCATTTGCTGCTGGTATATATGATTTAGTCACTCTTTTTGTATCTGTAAATGCATCAGGCAATTTATTTGCAAGTTCTTGCATATGCATTATTTTTTGAACTTCGATCTCGCATTCTTTTGTGCGAGGATCAAGATACATTAATTGAGGTTCACACCATGAAACATCATTTTCTTTATTTTTTATTTCTCCCCCTAATCTAGGGAATAATGTTTCATTAAAGTGACAATCAGCAAAACGTGCTGTAAAAACATCACCCGTCATGGGTTCAATATATCTTATTATTGAAGATGTTTCATATCCAACATATATTCCCATCCTTCTTTGAGGACCCATTTTAGTGCGTTGTGGTGGTGCGATAGGGACATAAACTGCACAACCAAATGTTCTAAGGTGGGAAATATTTGGCTGATGACCAAAAGCAAGTTGCAAAGGAGAATATGTATGACTTGCGCTTGGTCTAATGCGAATCAATGATGCAGCATGCAAAATTGCATGGCCCCATACAGATACTGGGAGTTTTGTTCGCATTATCAATGGTCTAGCTATTAGCTGCAATCGTTTAATTAATGATTCAGCTAAACCATTTTGTGTATGCACATGGGCAACGGGATGTTCAACAATAATCCCAATAGACATGCAAAAGTTATTAAATGCTTGAGACGTAAACTCACCGGCATTATCTAGTCTCACCCTTTTAATAGTATAATCAGGGAAATGTGCTCTCAATTTAATAATTTGAGCAAGAAATTTTGCAAATGCCATATTTCGACTTGATAATAGACAAACATGAGACCATCTACTAGATGCGTCTATTAGAACCATAAAATATCTAAATGGTCCACATGGTGGATGAATTGGTCCACATATATCACCTTGAATTCTTTCAAGAAACATTGGTGATTCTTTTTCAACCTTAAGAGGTGATGGTCTTATTATCAACTTTCCAAGTGAGCATGATGTACATGGGATAAGTGCATCATGAGGGATCCTTTGATCCGCCAATGGATGTCCATGTGTATTTTGTATTATTCTTTTCATCATTGTTGATCCTGGGTGACCTAATCTCTCATGCCACAAACTGATCATTACAGGATCACATAATTTTTCTTTAACTACCACATTTACTTCAGGTACATTTATATGTGTATAATGTAAACCAGAATGAAGTCTTGGTAGTTTTTCAATTACACGATTCTTATCAGTGATACTTAAATATTTTTCATTTTCTGTTGTCACTGACTGATAATCATATCCATTTTGGTATATGTCAGAGAAACTTAACAAATTTCTCTTTGACATGGGAGAAAATAAGGCATTATTTATCAGAAAATTCGTACCATTTGGTAACATGAATTTTGCCTTTCCCATTCCTTTTATTAAGTCCACAGGACTTGATATAGTATGTATAGTTCCTTCCGTTGCTTTCAAGTCTGTGAAATATTTTTTAGATTTGAGTATGGTGTGAGTGGCACCACTGTCTGCAATACAAATATCTCCACCATTTGACTGATTTTTTACTCCAGCAGTATACATCATGAACTTCAAAAAAAATATGAGAAACAAATAATGAGTATATAATTCATCAATATATTACATTCAAAACATGTTACAAACGATAGCACATAATAAGGAAATATGTAGTAAACTAGATATGGTGTAGATTGAAAATCTACAACCATTTATTTAACGAGAACATATAATAGGATATCTATATATATATATATAGATATTAGAAATTTATTCATTAAAGTAGTCACAAATTGGCTCAGTGATTTTTGTATCAAGGTCATCCACAAGATTTGCTTCTTTTCCTTTTCCCTTTAGGGATTCTTGATACCGATTAACAGAATGCTGATTTGTTCGGCAGTTTTTAGACCAGTGGCCAATTTTACCACATCGGTAACAAGAATCTTCAACATTCTTTGAAGAGCCTTCTTCAACATTGTGATTTGTGGGATTGTATGGTGTTTGGATTTTATAATTTTGTGGATTATTATTTCTTTGTCCACGACCACGACCACCACGACCACGACCACCACCACGACCATTACCATAAGGGTGATTTCGAACATAGTTATGATTTTCATTATTGTTATGGTAATTTCCATGATGATGGTTTTGGCCAATATGGCTACGACCTCTTCCACACCCTCGTCCATGTGCATTTCTTCTTTTATTATTATTATTATTATTGTTAATAGCATTAGCTTCAGGAAATGCTAGCGCACCGGTAGGACGAGATTCTTGATTTTTCATCAGTAATTCTTTATTAACTTCTGCAACTAAGAGATAAGTTTGAAGTTTGGAAAAAGTTTTATAATTCTGCAATCTTAAATTTTCTTGCACAGTTATATTTGCAGAATGCATTGTGGAGAAAGTTTTCTCCATCATATCAGCATCACTTATTTCTTGACCACAGAATTGAAGCTTTGAACGGATCTTGAACATGGCCGAGCTGTATTCACTTACCTTTTTGAAATCTTGGAACCTTAGATTTCTCCATTCTTCCCTCGCAGCTGGAAGTAATATTTCCTTTTGATTATCGAATCTACTCTTGATACTTTCCCATAAAACATGTGGATCTTTGATAGTGAGAAACATATGTTTTAAGGTGGTATCAATATGTTTGCGAATAAAAGCAATTGATTTTAATTTATCTTGATCGGAACAAGTATTATTTTCTTTTAAAGTTTCTAGAATACCCAATGATCCAAGATTTATTTCTACGTCCATAACCCATGATGTGTAGTTTGTTCCCGATACGTCTAAGGCATCAAACTCAAGCTTTGATAAGTTTGACATTTTCTATTTTCAGAAAGATGAATAACATAAATCATAATCATAATCATAATCATAATATTTTTTTTTTCGTAGATAAATAATAACATGCAATTAGAATTAGTTTAGATTCATAAGTAGTAAACAAAGGAATAATGGTATGATTACAAATAATAAAATCATAAGGGAATATAGGTTCATATTATATTATATTATTAATGATATTATTATAATATATATTAAGTTATAATATATATTATTATAATATATTTTTCTTATTTTAACCTTTAAGATTTACTTTTAATAAAAATACAAACTACTTTTCTTATTTTAACTTTTAAGATTTACTTTTAATAAAAATACAAACTACTTTTTTTATTTTAACTTTTAAGATTTACTTTTAATAAAAATACAAACTATTTTTTCTATTTTAACTTTTAAGATTTACTTTTAATAAAAATACAAACTACTTTTTTTTATTTTAACTTTTAAGATTTACTTTTAATAAAAATACAAACTACTTTTTCTATTTTAACTTTTAAGATTATAAATTTAAGAATAAACATTAGTATGCATGAAATAAATAATGATTAATTGCATAAGTAATCATAAATGTTAGATAACATATAAAGACCCCATCGTATTCGTATTGATCGGAATTAATCTCGACCCATGGTACCGTGTTGTCAAATGACGTGTTGCGTACATAAAGTACCGTGTTGTCAAATGACGTGTTGCGTACAATCATGAGGTCTTATTAACATAAATATAAATGTTAGTGAAGTTAATAAGAGTTAGATTACAGAAAATATAATTCAGGTGGTATAACCGACCATATATAATTTAAATAACATAAATATAAATGTTAGTGAAGTTAATAAGAGTTAGATTACAGAAAATATAATTCAGGTGGTATAACCGACCATATATAACTTAAATAACATAAATATAAATGTTAGTGAACATAACTGTAAATGTTAGTATACATAAATAAATGTTAGATAACGTAAATGTAAATGTTAGTATACATAAATAAATGTTAGATAACATAAATGTAAATTAGGCGACAGTGTCGACCATATATCATTTAGGTGGTATAACCGACCATATATTAGTTAGGTGGCAGAGCCAACCATATTTAGTATAAATGTTGAGATAATCGTGCTGATAACGTGTTATAATTCAGTAGGCTTATAACTACATTTAGTGGTTCTTGACTGTAGAAGGTATATAGAGATAGAGATACTGTAAAACGGAGAAAACAAAGGTTGAACAAAAGGTATGAGTAATTGGTTTTTTATTTATAGAAAAATGTACAATGAGAGTTTGGTGGCATTTGGAATCTAGAGAGAGAGAGTGTTTTTGTTAACCAAAAAATACATACAATAAACTCTAACTCAACACACCTATTTATACTCAAAAAAATATACCATGCAATATCTATAATAATAATAAAATTATCATCCAATTATTACTTTTATAACAGAATATACAATTTTTTTTTTTTTTTTTTTCCAAACTGGTTCAACCAAAATACATTTTTTTAAGAAAAATTACAGATTTACACTATATGTTTGAACCATCTTCGAACAAACTCATGTTCGAACCTAGTGCACTGGTCGAAAAACTTCGCTGACTGATTACAATCCCGTACAATGGATTTGAACATGGTTCGAACACGAACATGTTAGAACCTAGCTAAGTTCAAACAAAAGTTTGAAGGTTTGAACAATACATTGTTCGAACTCAGCATTTGTAACTAATAGATCGAAATTGAGGAAGAATAGATGACTATCCAATTAAATTATCACATCATATCATCCGATTCATGGTGCATATTTTTGAATTAAAAATTAGCAAACGAATTAAAGAGATACGCAAGTACTCATGAGATTCAACCTACTATACCTACAATAGTTACCAAATTTTAAAGAATTTTGATAAAAAGACTGCAAAATTCAATAACGGTCACTTCAATGTTAAAGGTAACTGCTATATGCACGTTATCGATCGTTAGAAAAATATAATTTTTAAAATAATGTTTTAACATAATAGTCACATAATAGTCTTATATCTACATCTACATAGTTAAAAATACGTAACATGTACATGTCTTGATTTTAGTCCAAACTCTAAAGAAATGGTTATATAAACACACTCCAAAAATATTGGTGGGTGTGACGAATAAAAAAATTATGCAAGCGGACACTTGGACCTGCTCAATATTCACACACACTATGTACTCTGTGTGTGCTTAAAAGGGGGTTCTGTTGCTATTCACACAATCACACAAACAATCTTTTCGCTGTAATACCAACATTGTAAATACCAACATTGTAAACAACAGAACCCCTTTTTAAACACACTCCAAAAAAGGGGGTATGCTTGTTTTTAATACCAACATGACCTCCAAAGGTCAACAAGATCCATTTTTTTCTTATTAAAAGCTTCTAATTACGTCGGCCCCTTAATCAGGTGATTGAGGTAATGTTCTTGAATTCAGTACTGAAGTGTAGTTAGTATCTTATTAGTGTTTTATGGTTATATATGTGGCCATGTGGGTTTTGTTCTTTATTGCATAAAGATTGAATTTTTAATGTGTTTATGTTGTGTTGAGTTAAGTTTTTATTATTTGTAAACAGAGATTTTTTTTTTTTTTTTTTTTTGGTAGGTCACTATTTATATTCTATTTAAGTGGGTTATTTTCTGACTAGCAACAGACATATTTCGTGAGGATATCCAATTACTGTGATATACTATAGCATATAGGTGGTTTGTGTTGTTTGTCCGTGTTCTAAATATTTGGAAAATATGGCTTTTTTCATTGATCAAGATGATGAATTGGGGATTTATGGGTAGCAAAAGGTTCAAAGTTGGTGTAATAGCTGACTCAGCCAAATGTCGGGAGTGGTCTGTATTACCGTATGCCTTCGGACATGGGCAACATGGGCAACCGCTCACGGCTCAAAATATTAGAAGGGCTCATAATTTTGAATATTTATTTGATAATAATACAATTGTCGAATAGTTAAGTAAATTAAATAAAAAATTGTCGAATAAACATTTGATGATAAAATCATTTGATAGGCTGTCTTGAAAACTTCTTTTGTATTGATAGATTTTAGTATAATTCTTTATCTGTATAAAAAAATTTAACATGTATAAAGATCTATTTTTATTTTTACCCATGGCCTTAAAAATTGTTGAGACGGGCCTGACTGTATTCTATAATCTGTATAGTTGTTAGGTTTGTTTTGGTTCTTGGTTGATCGTTGCACAATTATTGACTATAGGTGTTTTGTTGATCGTTCAACACATATTCTGGGCAGTTCGGAGTGAAAGGTGTTTGGTCGAATATTGTGATCTCATTTCATAAAGTTGTGCAGCAACATGGTCTCCCTTTGAATGTGTTAAGTAAACGCATAGGTGATGGAAAGTCGACAAGATTATGGCTCGACAACTGGACAGGTAATGGTTTATTAAAGGACAAGCTTAAACGTTTATTTCATTTAGAAACGGATAAAGAATGTTTGATATATGATAGAATGGAAAACGGTGATTGGGCATGGTCTTGGAATCGAATGTACATAGGCGATAGAAACGTGAGTCTAATTCACGACTTGATTTTGGATATTGGTGTTCCAAATTTAAACACTAACCATGATACTTGGCAATGGTCAGTAAGCAATGACATTGGTTATTCGGTGGCGGATACTAGATCGTACATTGATGGGATAATCCTACCTTCGGTCGAACCTACCACGAGGTGGGCAAAATGTATACCGAAGAGAATTAACATCCACATTTGGAGACTAGCACGAGATAGGTTACCGACCCGTCAAAACTTATCTAGACGGTGTTTAGAGATTGATCAAAATTGGGTGTGTGTCGTGCAATAATGGTATAGAATCTATTAGCCATGTCGTATTTACTTGTCACATTGCGGTTGATTTATGGAGAAAAGTTCGGATATGGGTGGACTTGCGGCTGCCGAGTTTCACTTGTTGGGATGATTGGATAATTTGGTTTGATGACCGGAGAGAAAAAGAAGAAGTGAAGAACAGGCTCTACACGATTGTCGCGGCGTTGATATGGCACATATGGAAGTATAGAAACAGTATAATCTATCCACCTGCGGAAAAGAAGAACTTTATTTTTGATTCTATGTGTTTATCATCTTTTTTGTGGTATAGTAGTAGAGCAAAATGTGATATATCTTGGAACTTATGGCTTATAAAGCCATTGTAAGCTTTGTGCCTTTTCCTAGCAACTTGCTAGGAGGGTAATTTTTTAATAATATCAAATTGTTCCAAAAAAAAAAAAAAAACACAGGTTCGTTGGCATTTGTAGCCGAATATTCACATTGGTTAGAAGAGCAAAGTAAATATATAAGTGAGCTTAAAATAGCAGTTACATCACATAAAAGTGACAGCGAGCTTCGTTCTTTAGTCGAAAATGCTGCCTCGCATTTCAACGACATTTTTAGACTAAAAAGAACTGCAGCCAAGGCTGATGTCTTTCATATTATTTATGGAATGTGGACATCACCTGCGGAACGATGTTTTCTTTGGATTGGTGGTTCCCGTTCATCTGAACTGCTCAAGGTAAGTTCTGTTTCAACAAATTATGAGACAATTTTAGAACATTGTAAGCATTTGAATATAAGTTAGGAGACATTTAACCCGTTTTGGTTGAAGCTTATTTAGTACTCCGTATGTTTTACCCTTTTGACTGCTTATCCATAAAGTAGAACCCGCATTGACATGTTTCTTGTACTGGGTTGAAATTACCAACTTCATTATCATGCATAGATAAATTAATCGAATTCTCAAGTAAATCTTTTTCCAAATCTGCACACTCTTAAGCATAAGTTATGATAACTAATCTTTATGCTTTTAATTGTGTGATTGTGTCCACACATATATAAGTGTGAATTTTTTTCTATACAGAATAGTTAGAGCCAACAGTGAGCGTCGATTTATTGGCGTCTTGATTGCCATTTGTGATGACCCGGAAATTTCTGACCAAATTTAAACTTAATCTTTGTATGATTAACATTTCTGACACGATAAGCAAAATCTGTAAAACTGAACCTCAAAATTTTTGAACTACTTTTATATATTTAAATACCCTTCGGTTGTTTTCAATGATTTGCGAACAATTATATGTAGATATATACATATATATAATTTCAAGTTATTTAGTAAACGATAATAGCATTCGATTATTAATTCAATTGATATTTAGATAAGTTAACTAAAACGTTTAAGATGAACCAGTAAAACACTAATTTGCTAATGTATTTTCAAAATGCTACAGTGTTTTCGAAAATCACTATTTGCTACAGTAAAATTGACTTTGCTACAGTGAAACACTATTTTAAAAATGTATTTTAACAAATAGTGAAACGATGATTTATAGAAGTAAATGACCAAAACACTCAAACGTATAAGATACACTTTGAGTGGCATAGTTTATGGATAGTTTAAGTCTATATTTTGACAAAGGTACGTGTCACGAAACGTAAAATGCAAGTTTTCTAAACGTACGAAAATACGTTCGAAAAACCAGAACCGGGACATAAGTCGAGTGATGACGTACGACTTATCGGAACTAAAATTACAAATCAACTATGCATGTGAATTTAATATAATATATAATTAATTATTTAAATTATATATATTATATATTTATTTATTATGTCGACAAACAAAAATACAAAAGTTTTGTGAGCTGGAAAAGGAGCCCATGCGATCGCATGGGAATCCTTCTACAAAATCATGCGATCGCATGAAGGGGAATTCCAGGCCAGGTACTATAAATTCAGGTGTTTTGCTCGAATGAAAAATCAAACACACATACACAAATATATATTACTCCGTATAATATTTATTATTATTATTATTATTATTATTATTATTATTATTATTATTATTATTATTATTATTATTATTATTATTATTATTATTATTATTATTAAGATTATTATTAATCTTATTAATCTTATTATTAGTATTATTATTTTTGCGATACAAAAATAATAATGTACATAAAATATTACGACGGATTGCTGTCTAAGTAATTTTCAAAACGAGTTTCCGAGCGAGCTAGAGCTAAGGAAAATATGGGTTATTGCCAAGGAGGTTATGGGTAATGTTCGGGGGTATTTTTGTGAATCAAACCTCGTGTTTATTATCTCCGATGCTTTCCTACAATATTGTATATCAATATTAAACAGTGAGTTTCATAAGATCCCTTTTACTCTCTACATTTTTGGGCTGAGAATACATGCAAATGCTTTATTAACCGATATACAATATTTATATGCGTGAGTTTCATTTGCTCCCTTTTTAATTGCTTTTGCAATCTATATTTTTGGGCTGAGAATACATGCACTTTATTTTAAACGCAATGGATACAAGTACATACTAAATTCTACACCGAGTTTGAACCGAAAATCCCTTAGCTTTGGTAACTAGTAACTGCCGGTTATAAGAACTGGTGGGCGCGAGTAGTTATATATGGATCCATAGGGCTTGATATCCTCGTCCGAGCTAGAGCACTAGCCTTTTAACGGACGTATGCTATTTGAGAAGCGTACACGTTGGTTTGCGTGTATTATTAAGATGATTATACAAAGGGTATAAATTATATATACGTTAAGTTTAGTTACCAGGGTGCTCAATTTCGTAGAATATTTTGATAAACGTTTCTGGATGAAACAACTAAAATCTTGTGATCCACCTTTATATACAGATTATACGAAACATTAAAACTATGAACTCACCAACCTTTGTGTTGACACTTGTTAGCATGTTTATTCTCAGGTTCCCTAGAAGTCTTCCGCTGTTTGCTTAGATGTTAGACAAGCTATGTGCATGGAGTCTTACATGACATATTTTCAAGGAAACGTTGCATTCACCCAATCATCACCATGTATCTTATTTTGACTGCATTGTCAACGGAAATACTGTTGTAAACTATTATTTATGGTGATTGTCTATATGTAAAAATCATCATATGTCGAAAACCTTTGATTTAAATATTCATTTATGGTGCGCCTTTTCAAAAGAATGCAATGTTTACAAAACGTATCATATAGAGGTCAAATACCTCGCAATGAAATCAATTAATGACGTGTTCATCCATATGGATTTGGAGCGATCGTCACACCATTAGAGCCTAAATTGAATTCCAGACAGGATTTAAAACCCATGAAAATTTGATTATACCATTTTCATAGCGCCTCAATTTTATTTTTAATTTTAATTTACTATATTTTTAAAAGAAGAATTTCCTACTTATTGGTCGGAGGTCCACTCGGAAACAATCTCTTTATCCGTCGAATAGAGACTTTCTCTACTTTTAAGAATGTTTCACTCTGGGTGGAGAAATGACTTGTTTTTATTCTCGGATAAGGGAATGATTGTCTACATCTCACCTCTCTCATACACCACTCATGTGGTATTGAGTTTTGTTGTTGTTGTTGTTGTTGTTGTACAGAAAGATCATGGTTTTTTTATTAGACAAAATTACGTGAATGCTCCCTGTGGTTTGTATCAGATTACTGAAGTGGTCCCTGTGCTTTTATTTACTAGGATGGTTCTTGTGGTTTAAACTTGTTTCACCAGTGGTCCTGTCCTTAATGCTCGTTATCTTTTTACCATTTAAATTTGGCATGTGAAGGGACAACTTTACCCTCACGTGCCTTGCACATGTCAAATTTTAACGGAAAAAGCGTCAGGGACAGGGACCACTGGTGAAACAAGTGCAAACCACCGGGATCATTCGCGTAATTTCGTCTCTTTCTTATTTAAACATATTATAATTATGGATTTTAAACATTTTAACTTTTTTTTTTTTTTGAAAAGCAATAGACTTTTATTTCACAAAATTTTTAACAATAGTTTCACACTTCCTGCATTACAAACTGCAGGGACACAATCTAAATATTATTTACATTGAATGATGCTAAGGATGCATCATATTACCACACAAATTTACATAAGAAAACGCGACGGAGTGTTCCAACATTTATTGTTAAAGATTGTTTCGTTTCTATTTTTCCATATGAGGTAGCTACATATCCAAATAACCGCTTGCCAAATACTCTTGCCCGCATCCGAACATTGTGTCCTCGCATTACCTTGAAGAAGATCGTCTAGGTTCACACTTAGTGTACTACCGAATCCCCACCAACCATAGACTTTGTTCCACACCTCGTCCACCTTTTTACACGAAACAAGGGAGTGATCAACCGACTCGGTATCGTCATCACATAATGGACAACGAACTGAGTGAAGGTGGATCCCAAATTTCATTCTTTGTTTGTAATGTAAGAGTAAATTTGGAATATTCTAATTTTGTGGAAATAATATAAGTGGTCGATCTTATCAAGGGCCGTCACCCCTGAACCCAATCACCACTGTTGCAATATCTATGTAGTATTGACCAAAGTTCATACTTAGATTGCTTATTTATTTTCTAAATATGTTTATAAACAAAAAATTCAAAGTTAAGTAGTTAACATTCTTAGATGTGTATAAACTTAATTCTTCACATAATTTTTATTAAAATGATGAATTTAATTATATATGTTAAATTAATAATTCTATATTACTTTGATTTAAGGATTTAATTCTATATTACTTTATGTGAACATTAGACCCATTATTTTGAAAAAATTAGTGGACTAGCTATAATGGTAAGCAGTTGGCCCACTTTGTTATTGAGCTTAACAATTGTCTACGACTATGTTGGCCCAACAATACTCATTGTTATAAGTGCAGTAGAACAATATCAAAAATACGTTGTTTCTGCCCGGGTTCGAACCGGAGACCTTTTGCGTGTAAAGCAAACGTGATAACCACTACACCACAGAAACTTTTATGATGGTTTAACAAAAACTCAAGACTTACACATTATATTATGTCCGACTGATTCCAAATTTTAACACTGTGATATACTGATATGATTATGCTTTCCCTAGTTTTTAAACCATACCATTCGACTCATACCAAATTCAACTGATACCATTCGACTATGATTATGGTTCTCTAAGCGTACATATAAGTATATAAAGTCAATCGTAATATTTTAATATTTCATTTTATTATATATTTATTTAAATTGATATCAGTATTTATTAATGTTACCTTTAAGTTATAAATAAAGAATTAATAAAGAATTAATGTATATGATATGGTTATCGGCTACATATAACAAATCTCAGTTATACGGAGTATATGATACATGTAAACTCATACATAAGTGCTACATATAAGAAATCTTTTCATTTTAAATATTAACTTTCAAGTTTACTTATTTACTGTATAAAGATTAAAATATTTATAGTTATTCGTCATAAAAGTAAGTTATAAATTTGAATTCAAGATGGATATGCCAACTTAACCATAGTCTTTTAGCATTTTCCAATTAGATTTTGTAAATGTCAACTATACAAATATACAAATACTGATTTGTGAAGGTAAAACGAGATTCAAATCGGCCGGCGCTATGCGCGGGGCCTTTCGGCTTACATATTCATATTTAACATAGTGTTATGTATTTACAGAAGGGAAAACGGCTCATGTGTTAAGCTTCGTTTTAGATGTCGATATGTTTAGCATTTTTTAAAAAGTGTGTTTCGAACGTAGCAAGTTTCGTTTTGTGCACACAATTTTTTCGAGCTTAATGGTGATGACGGTGAAAAATAGCTCGCGGCGAATAGAAAGATAAGCCCAGTTGAAGTTGTTGGTGGTTTTTTCTGTTTTATAAATAAAAAAATGTATTTACGTTTTATACCCTTGAAGAAGTTGCAATATAAACCCTGAAAGATGGGGTGAATTTGAAAATTTGTTACTATCGTTTGGTAGGCTGCAGGTGGTCTGAACTTCCAAAATCTACGTGCAACAACAACAATAACAACAAAACTCAATACCACATGAGTGATGTATGGGGATGTGAGATGTGCAAAATCCTTCCTCTATCTGAGAATAAAAACAAGTCATTTCTTCACCAGGAGTGAAACACTCTTAAAAGTAGAGAAGGTCATCTCTGTCTCTATTCGACGCATAAAGAGATTGTTTCCGAGTGGACCTCCGGCCAATAAGTTGGAATTTTTTTTAAAAAAAAATAGTATAATAAATTAAAAAATAATATAATAAATTAAATATCTGATGGTGTCAAATGACGAAAATAACCTTTAAGATTAAAAAGTTGATGTGAACTTTAAAAACATGGTTTCAAATGATATATTATTAAATTGTGAATTGTGATTAGGAAAGAAATAAATATCTGATGGTGTTACATGACAAAAATAACCTTTAACATTAAAAAATTGTCGTGAACAATAAAAACATGGTTTCAAATGATATATTATTAGCTATATATTCATTTGCAGAATGATTGAACAGTAATTTTGAAATTATATTGTATATATATTCAAATTGAAATTGACACTTGCCACTGTTCATTTAGGACACAAATGTAATAAGTTCTAACTTGAGGGGTAAGATACGTGAACAATAACTGACTAAAAAAATAATCAACACTACAGCAACCTTTGTTGACTTTTTTTTTTTCATTTTAGAAAACCCTGTTGTTTAAAGACGATATATAATTAAACTTGGATAAGTAAAATAAAAGCAGGTGTGCTGCTATGGTTACTGCGCCTGATTGTCAACAGCAGGACCTGGGTTCGAGCCTGGATCCCTGCTTTTTTTCCCGGATTATTTTGAACCCTTTTCACATTTTTTATTTATTATGCTTTTGACCCTTTAATTTTTTTTAATCTTTCACTTTACACCCTAAAATTCCTCCTTTCATTTAATATTTTAAAATATTTGCTACTTTCATAATTATTTCGTTATCCTTTTTTACAATTTCAAAAAAATTAATTCTTACTTTGTTTCCAAAAAACAAAACATGTGTATGTTTTGGTTTGTTGAATCGACTTTTGTTTTTTCGATTATGTTTGGGTTATTAGCGTTATATTATTTTAGTCGAAAACATATAATTACTTGCAACAGGTGAACAAACCGCTTCTCAAACGCAGCGAAGCGCGTCACCAAATACTTGTATATATTCAATTAGAAATTTTACAAAGTTACTATTTAATTAGGCCAAACCCGTAATAAAACACAACTTCAGGGGTAGAGTTGAATGATAATGGTCCCCATCTTTTGACTTTGAAAATCAAGCCAGTTAAGGGATATATATT